>NC_041393.1:126571047-126576211 GCF_002162155.2 Triticum dicoccoides
GGGCTCAGGGTGACTGACGTGTTCGCTTCCGGCTTCGGGAGATCCGGACTCCTCCGTGACGACACCTCCATGTCGCCCGCTTCATGAGGCGGAGAGGTGGGTGGAGTCTCACTCTCCATCATCTCCGAAAGAAGGTCCCCCGAAGACGAACTCTGTTGAGAAGAGCTGCTCGCTGGACTATAAAAGATGAAGTCCTGGTTATGGATCTCGGAGTAACATCATACCTTCGAATTAATGAAGAACTTACGGCTCGGTGGAGGGCTGGCCCATTGGTGGGCACGACGTGGTGAGGGTTCCCGTCGCGGCAGAGCCCCCTGGTGATACCTTCTTCCCTTGCTTGGGCGTCTCCGCCTCCAAGTCTTTGGAGGCTGCCCTCTTCTTCCCGCGTGGGGAGGAGACTTTAACCTCCCCCTCCTAACTATCCTCCATAGGAGAGGTAGCAATTCCCCCGGTCTGGATGAGTAGTGTGTGAAGTTCGGCTTCACTGCCCTTTCCTTCGCCTTTCCCTAAGGGGATTTTGCTGAGCACTCGGCCAAGCATGTTGGCAATGGTTGGACCGGGCGAGCCTTCAGGAAGTGGCATCGGACACCTGATTCTCTCCGCCTTGTTGAGCCATTCCTGGCCACGGAGGGATTTTCAGAATAATAGTTATGATAAATATAAATGAAGTATCTGACTTTAGGGCTACTTACTTGGGCATCTAGGTGATTGCAGCTTAGACCCGCATCCTCGGTGGTGTCCGGACACTTAACTTGTGGTCCGAAGAATAATTTACACATTCCTTTGAGCTTCAGGCCGAAGAAGTGCTTAATAGTACGCGGACCCTCCGGATTAAACTCCCACATCCGGAGAGGCCGACGTTTGCACGGCAACATCCGCCGGATTAGCATCACTTGCATTATGCTGACGAGATTTATGTCCCTCTCAATAAGCTCCCGGATACGATTCTGCAGTTCTGGTACATCGCTAGCGGGCCCATAATTCCATCCAACATCGGTCCAAGACGCTAACTGTGACAGAGGGCCTGGGCGGAACTCAGGGGCGGCTACCCACTTTGTGCCTCTGGGAGCTGTGACATAAAACCACCTCCGTTGCCACACATCTGATACTTCCGGAAAAGAACCCTCTGGCCATGGGGCATCAGTGTTCTTGCTTATTATGGCACCTCCGCACTCCGCATGTTGCCCCTCGATCATCTTCGGCTTCACATTGAAGGTCTTGAGCCATAAGCCAAAGTGTGGGTTGACGTGGAGAAAAGCCTCGCACACAATAATGAACGATGAGATATGGAGGACGACGTCTGGAGCCAGATCATGGAAATCCAACCCATAGTAGAACATGAGCCCCCTCACAAAGGGGTCGAGGGTGAGGCCCAGGCCTCGGAGGAAGTGAGGAACGAACACGACGCTCTCATTGGGCTCCGGCGTGGGGATAACTTGCCCTGGAGCAGGAAGCCTGTGTTGGATATCGGCGGTCAGGTATCCGACCTCCCTAAGCTTAGTAATATCCTCCTCTTGGATCGAGGAGGCCAACCACCTGCCTTTTGCGTCGGATCCAGACATACTGGAGGATCTGGGGTGTTGGAGCTTAGGTTTTGAGTGCTGGAGCTCAAGGTGCAAGAAGGAGCAGGAGAGGTGGTAAAGAGGCGTAGGCCTCGACCCCTTTATAAAGGGGATGAATATCAAGAGTCCTCAGCGTGACCGCTTGAGACTTATCTAAAATACGCGGAGTCATACCAACGGTCGCCGTGGGGTCACACACGCCCATATTGACGAAAAATCTTGTAATAAGAGGAACACGATCTCTGCTTTGGCAGGACATGCCAATAAAACTGCCTCGCAACGCGAGTCGAGGTGGAGCAGGAAACGCCGGTTCATGTTGGACCAGGCTACGATGCAAGGGCACGATGTACAAAGATTGCCAGCAGAACGGATTTATGCTACGTTCCCTACAATGGTGTGTGAAGGTCATCTTGCGGATCCGGACACGGTCTACGTGTTCGATAAATAACCTTGGAGTATTTGGAGAAGGAACCCGCCTTGCAATGCTGAAGACAAGACTTCGCGCCGGACTGATCGTCATTGAAGCCTGGTTCAGGGGCTACTGAGGGAGTCCTGGATTAGGGGGTATCCAGACAGCTGGACTGTATACATCGTCCGGAATATTGAAGCGTGAAGATACAAGACACAAGACTCCGGCCCCTGTCCAGATGGGACTCTCCTTTGCGTGGAAGACAAGTTTGGCGATCCGGATATTATATTTCCTTCCTTGTAACCGACTCCATGTAAACCCTAGCCCTCTCCGGTGTCTATATAAACCGGAGAGGATGGTCCTTAGAAGGCCGATCACAATTAAAAGCATACCATCATAGGCTAGCTCTTAGGGTTTAGCCTCTACGATCTCGTGGTAGATCTACTCTTGTACTACTCATATCTTCAATATTAATCAAGCAGGAAGTAGGGTTTTACCTCCATCGAGAGGCCCCGAACCTGGGTAAACATTGTGTCCCTTGCTTCTTGTTACCATCAGCCTAAGACGCATAGATCGGGACCCCCTACCCGAGATCCGCCGGTTTTGACACCGACAGTGGGTACATGGGAATGATACTCGGCGGAATGTTCAAATGAGGCATGTTGGAGGATGGACTCGACCGGAGGGCGACAAGATCGATGGTAAATAGGGTTGGAGAGGAATGAGAAATAAGCAAACACCACATGATTATACTTGAACGGCTCAAATAAACAATAAGTTGTCTCGCTTGGCCTACATAGTGAAAGGCCTAATGCGTAACACGGAGCACTGACGCTCGAATATGGCCGGGAAAACAGGGAAACCGACATGTGGGGCACACTCGTCGGGACGATGTAGCGCAGACTAGTCCAATGGAGGAGCTGGCCCACGAACTCCTTGCCACCGACAACCGTTCATGTGGGTCGTGGGGGCAACAACGTGGCGCAGCTCCAGCTCCGCCTCTAGACATGGCGACCCCAGTGAGCAACACGCTCATTGTCGCTATACATGGTTGGTTTCAGTGTGCTGAGGGTGGCGTTAGTGTTGTGACACGACCAACAATATGTTTGGTTTGTGCCCAAGGTTGCCCCATCAAAGCATTCGGTAGCCAAAATTTTGGTTGAGGTTTTGGTTGCCCATGATTTGGCCGACATTGGCAAGAAAAATGAACTAGAGTTGGCTAGAGTTCATTCGCATGCCAAAAAAATGGCAACCATCCAAGCAAAGAGCAATCTTTGGGTCATGACCAAAATTTTGGCAAGGTACACTTTGGCCGCAATATATCCAAACACACCCCAACATCAGGCTCGTCGAGGATGCACGGGGCGCCGCGACGCGTCCACAGAATGGTGTAGCGCGGCCTACTGTATCCTCAGGACCTAAGACCATGCCGGGTCGTCTTGCTTTTTCAATGACATGTGGGGATCGCATGTGAGCAACGGGCATCTCCAATGTTGCCACGACCATAGCTGACTACCCTGGCACACCAAAAACCCTCGTCCCTCGCGCTGTCGCGCGGTGCGTTCCCAGCCGGCGCCAGCTGCACGCATTCATGCCGCCCATTTGTATGCCGTCGTTAAGAGGCTCGGTGCCCGAGGAACCAACTCCGGCGACTTAATGACTCATCCGGATGCTTGGCCTCACCGGAATGCGCTACTTAAAGCGGCAACGCCCAGCTAACCTCCACACCATAGCGCATCGTCCTCCTACCTAGCACCACATCCTCCATGACCGCAAGCGCGAACGCTCCGTGGGAGATCTTGTCCTCCGGGACGAAGCTCGAGGTCGCCGCCCTCGCGCAAGTCGCCTCTCGCGATGCAATAGCGGTGTAGCCGGATGCGGACATGACCGCACAAGCAGTGGCCACGCTGGCGGCCGATGACGGGAGCACCATCAACCACCCGTCCTACTTGTCGTCGTCCAACGTCCGGCACCGCCGAGGTCGGGGACTCCTCCGAGCATGAGTAGGGCATGGGAGGCGGCAGGGCATGGTATGCCAACTGGCGGTCTGTATCCCGTGTTCTACTCTTCCTCGCCGGAGACCGCACATTCACTTCACGGGTATTGAACCCCGCCCCCGTACATAGAGATCGTAGATGGAGGACGTCGGTCGCTGTCATAGAATAGGTTTAGGGTCAGGTTTCTTTTATTTTTCTGTCCTATAAAAGTTCAAAATGTAATGAAAAACTGTTGTGTTTGCATTAATCTCGGTCGGTGTATATGAACTTTCACAATAATATAGTATATTGTAGGAGTACTAGCAAGATGCCCGTGCATTGCACGGAAGATCAAGATCTTGTGGGAGAAAAGGATGAATGACGGAAAGCTGCAAATGTGGAGAGGAGTGCGGGTAAATTGTCATAGTTTCCTTCCTATCCGTTAGATATTGATCGGACGGCCTATATTGCAGGATGACAGGCACACCATCATCACCAACTCTGCTTTTTATTGAACCGAGACAAAGGTAACATGTGAAGTAAAATAAACACATAGGGTCTATACATACACAATTTATCTTAGGCACTCCAATAGTACATCAACTACACATTCACGCATTTCACATCTTTCTACATCTACGGGAACCTACGAAAGGGTTAACGTAAATTGCCTCTCTCTCTCCTCCCCTGATTTTCATGGTGGCGGGCCCCTCCCTCCCCCCAATATACAACCAACAGCTCACACGTTTCACATTACGTTAATTATGTAACTGGGATTACGTAGGCGTAGCATTACTCGTCCTAAAAAACCCAACTAAGACAACCTCACAGCATATCACGCGGGAAAAGACCCGGTCGCGCCGTTTTAGTCGGGATTACCGGACTACTAGTAGTACTATCGATGGATCGCGCGAAGCAACACATTTTTTTATTTGAGGGGGAGAAGCACCTAGTTTAAAAGGAAAAAGGTGGTACACTCACAGCACTCCTGTCGCGGTCGCATTGCACCCCACACATGTTCGGTCCTGCACACGGCTCACGCAAACGGAACGCGCTTTGGCTTGCCTCTTCACTGACACGTGGGACTGCACTTGGAGAAACCGACCATGCGTCAAACTCCCCCACTCCACCGCGCAAAAATCCTCCCCCCACCCAAAAATTCCCCCCAAATCCGATTCAACCGCCCTTCGGCCCACTAGCCAATAATATTCCCCAAA
>NC_041393.1:126576357-126592976 GCF_002162155.2 Triticum dicoccoides
CCACTCCATTCGCTCCGCCAAAGCCGCCCTCTCTGCCACGCCGATACGTCGGCGCCGTGGTTCGTTGAGGGGACGCAAGGCGATCCTCTCGCTCCCACAGTACGCTCTCATAGACTGTCGTCCTGTAGTCGCGCCGCCACCGCTGGCTACGTTCTTGTGGAGGCGCACGGCGGTCAGCACCGCCACCACTGGCGACGTTCGTGTGGAGACGCACGGCGGTCAGCTTCTCCCATGGTACGCGCATTCTAGACTGAGGCCCCGTGCATGTCGGTGTAGCGCTGAATGTTAGCTAATAGAGGTTGTTAATCTCACTATTTGCTGAAGTAGTTTATAGTCAATATGCTCTGCTTAAGAAGCTTCCTTGCCCTGTTCTGCAGTCAATCTTCTTAGCTGAGATGGCATGCCAAGGCCGATTAGTTGCTAAAATATCCTGCCATATATTTATTGTGACGTAGATTGCCATGGTCTAGTAGCCAATCTGTTAGGTGAAATAGCTCTACACCGTTTTATACTCGATCTTTGTTGCTGCGATGGCCTTCGATAGTTTGATGGGTGTGTGCTCGGCCTCATTGACTGCTGAAATAGCCTGCCATAATTTGGCACTCAAATCTGTTTGCTGAATTAGCTTTACATATATTTTGTTACTTAGATCTGCTCATCCAAATATCTTGCCATAGCTTTAGACGTCGACCTAGGTATTTTTTTCTAGACTTCATAAAATAGCATATATGTTTCTCCTGTAATATCTAGTAGAAGAACTAATTTGTATGTCTAACAGATGGACAAGACTTGGATAACATCTGCTCGAAGATTCTCCGCTGCATATGTCGAGGGGGTTGAAAACTTCATGAACTTTATCAAAGATGAGTACGGTGGTCCGAAATCAGATGTGCTCTGCCCGTGTAGCAGTTGTATGAATTCAGTTACAAGACCCCAGTCAACTGTGCAAAATCATCTGCACTTGTATGGGATGTCGGTCACATATACTAGGTGGGTACATCATGGTGAAAATGTGAACATCAATGTTATTGACTATGTGGAAGCAGCTGATCACCATCTTGATCTGCCTAATGCTCAGGTGGAAGAGGAGGAGGAGGAGGTGGTGGTGGCGGAGCTAGTGAGTTTGACCAACATTGAAACAATGCTACGAAATGCTTGTGCATTCTGTGAACTTTCACCAGTAGAAGAAAAACGGTGGGCCCGCATGTTGGAACAATGCAACGTGGCTGTCACCCCAGGAAATAAGCTGTCAATATTCTCAGCTATGGTCACCTTTCTTCAGGTGAAGACATCTGAGTGGAAGACCAACAAATCATTCGATGCGATGTTGGCTGCTTTCCGCAAATCTTTCCCAGATGCATCTGAGCTGCAACACACCTACAGTAAAATGAAGAATTTCCTTCGTGCAGTTGGAATTGGATATGATATGATCCACGTTTGTAAGAATAATTGTGTTCTATTCCGGAAGGATTATGCCAACTTAAGTGAATGCCGAAATGCAAATCATCAAGATGGAAAGATGGCGATGCTGTGAAGAGGATTCCTCATAATGTTCTGAGACATTTTCCAATTATACCAAGATTGCAGAGGTTGTTTCATGATGCTAACACAAGAGAGGATGTACTGTGGCATTCTAGGAACCATGAGTACAGAGATCAAAATGTAATGAGCCATACATCTCATGGTAGTGAGTGGAAGAGCTTCAATCGTAAACACAAAAAGTTTGCTGCTGACCCGAGAAACATTAGACTTTGCTTAGCTTCAGATGGATTTAACCCATTTGGCCACCAGAGCGACACATATAGCATGTGTCCAGTGTTTGTTATCCCTTACAACATGCCTCCAAATGTCTACACCAAAGATTCAAACTACATGATGGCCTTGCTCATCCCAGGTCCAAAAAGTCCTGGAAAGGATTTTGATTTGTTCATGGAGCCTCTTGTGGAGGAACTTCAATAGCTATGGAGGGGTGTTCTCACTCGAGACCTATATAGCAGCCCACCAGCTATTTTCTTTCTATGTGTTGTTATAATTTGGTGCATCCATGATTATCCATCTTTGGGCACTATGTCAGGGCGAACGACACATGGTTACAATGCATGTGTTCGCTGTGACAGGAATCCGCTGTCATACACAATACTTAGCAAGATCTGTTACATTGGACACCATTGTTTCCTTGCCAAGGACAAGCTGCATCCTAGAAAATACCAAAGACATGTGTTCAATACAAAGCATGAAAACCGTGATGCGCCAAAGAGGCTCACCACCGATGAGTTGCAAGTGGAATTAGAGAAGGTCAGGCATATTACACCAGGAAACCATCCTGGTAATGGTAGCGGGAAAAGGAAGCATGGCAGAGCAGAAGAGAGATTATTGTTTACCCGCATGCCCACTTTGTGGGACTTGGAGTACTGAAAAGATTTGGATCTGCGGCATAATCTTGATGTGATGCACATCGAGAAAAATATATGTGACATCATTATCGGCACACTTCTTAATATTGAAGGCAAGACGAAAGATACCTTAAAATCTAGGATTGATTTGACACACCTGGGTATCAGACAGGATTTGCAGGTGCAAGATGAAGGTAAACCACGGGATATGGCACCAGTTGTGTACGTCTTGGACAAGGTAAAAAGAAAAGAATTCTGCGAGGTCCTATCACATGTGAGATTCCCACATGGATTTGCTTCCAACCCTAAAAGAAGAGTCAGTGCAGATGGAAACAAGGTACAAGGGTTGAAAACTCATGACTGCCACATCCTACTTCAAAGGGTTTTACCTGTTATCCTTAGAGGATTGGGCCGCCCTGACTTATACAGGGCAGTTGCAGAGTTGGGACAATTCTTCAGGGAACTCTGCAGTAGAAATATCAGGATAGATGCTTTGGAGCGTCTTAGAGACAAGATACCAACTATCGTATGCGACCTTGAGAAGATATATCCTCCAGCCTTCTTTGATGTGATGGTGCATTTGGCTGTTCATCTACCTGATGAGCCACTACTTAGAGGTCCAGTATAGTATGGCTGGATGTACCCTATTGAAAGGTGGCTAGGCACTTTCAAGGGCTATGTTAGCAACAGAGCTAGACCCGAGGGTTCCATTGCAGAAGCCTACATTGCTACAGAAGCGTTGACATTCTGCCCAAAATACATTGAAACAGTTGATCAGCTTAGCAAAGAGGTGGGTGAAGACAATCCCGGGCTCAATGTTTTTGATTATTCTGTTCGAGTTACAGGGAAGAGTCGACAAGAGGACAAACCTAAAGATTTGGACAAAATGGTTTGGTATGTGTTGAATAATTGTCCTGAGATACTACCTTATATCAAGTAAGTGCTAAGTACTGCAGCTTATACATCATAATCTACTAAACTTGCAGCACATTCTTATGTATTTAGATGTTTGACACGATCACTATGTTGTGCATCATCTACGAAAAGGAGTTATTGCCGCAAAATCCAAGAAACATTGACAAACTGGTTACGGCAGGATTTGCAAAATGGTTCAAGAGCCATGTAAGCTTTTGAATTGCACTGTCAGTTTTTTTAATATATTGAGTACATAAGATGATCATCTTGTCTATTTTCTTACCATAGGTTAAGAAGATGCCGGAGGATGGGCAGGCAGTTGCTGATGCCCTTTACCCACTAGCAACGGGTCCTGATACTCGGGTAAGACATTATGGATCTTGCGTTGTTGGAGATGTGCACTACAACACCCTTGCACGAGATGAAGGCAGGAGGACACAAAACAATTCCATCATGAGCACGGATACATATGACAAAGAGACAACTGAAATGTATGCTAACATAACAGACATTGTTCAGTTGCAGTATATCTCCAGTTTCGAGGATCATCGGTGTGTGGTTCTGTTGTGCTGTCGTTGGTATAACCTGTTTTCCAGGATCGAAAAACCCAGAGCTGATGATTATTTCAAATCCATCAATGTCAAGGCGTCGTACCGTACCAACGAGCCTTTTATTTTGGGAAATCAAGCAACACAGATATTTTTCTTGGAAGACACATTTGCACGTAGCGATGACTGGAGAGTATTGCAAAGGTTTGAGCAGAGGAAATCGTTTAATGAAGTTGCACAACAAGATGATGCTTACACTGCTCTTGATGTACAAGATAACACAGACGTTCCTAATATCTTTGAGAACCATCACATTAATGACGCCGGCGAAAATATTGCCTGTCGTGATGTGGACATACAAGAGTTGATCAAGAAGAAGCCAATGTTTGAGGACGTTGAGGACGAAGAAGAAGATGACACTGTGGGGAATTACGATTCAGACTGATACACATGGCGAAGATGTTGACGCAGCTGCTGCGGATGATGATTACCTTACTTTTGTTGTACTTGCCTATCCGAAGATGTTTTTTTATCTACTATGTAAAATTGTGTTTGCTATGACAACTGAAACCTGATGAACATGTTGTTTAGTATTTTGCTGTGAGAACATCAATTGTTATGTATGCTGATTTGTGTTTGGTGATTGTATGACGACCAAAATATGAT
The DNA here is from genome assembly GCF_002162155.2 of Triticum dicoccoides. NCBI lineage: Eukaryota > Viridiplantae > Streptophyta > Magnoliopsida > Poales > Poaceae > Triticum > Triticum dicoccoides. The sequence continues at coordinate 126,580,880 of NC_041393.1, forward strand.
GACATTGTTGTTTAGTTGTACTCATATTTGGTTGTGAAACTTGAATTTGATGACATAGTTTGCTATTCGACTACAATTTGCTCGACGTCTTCGAATGAGAACAAAGCTGATCCGATAGGGTCTCTGCTAATTTATTTATTACCAAAAGGGCCTCTGCTATTTATTTATTTATGAGAAAAAGGGGATACCCCCTGATTTTCGTTAATAGAAATCATTAGATGTTCACAACGCTATGCCCAGCCTGCTACACAGGTTTCATTCATTACTAGTTTCAGCAAAGTGCTCATGTCATAGCCAGTGAATAAATCACGAGTGCTACATACACTTCAAATAAAGAGACAATCATCCTACAGAGCACATCGATTTTTCCCATTATCTTCACAACCTCTTTCATCTCCTCATTGTTGTCAAGGCCGTTCAGCGGCTTTTGCTTGGCCATGATCAGAGGAACTGCATCTTTTACCTTCTGCTCTGCATCTTCCTCTTCTGCCGTTCCTTCAGTTACTTGTCCAACACCCCAACCTGCTGGTATTGGAATTCCTCGGCTACCAAATAATCAGCATAGTTGCACTCCCCCACATCCGCAACTTCCCAGAAATACAAATCACACGAATCTTCCCTTTTCTGCACGAATCAAATTGGAAGATCATCAACCAAACTATTAAAAAGCAGCAACTGAAAGCAGCAGAACAACACTTAAACATATTATTACCCCATGATTCAGGCATTTGAAGAAGACTCGGCCAGGGTTGAGGATTGTGGTTGAGACGCGACGGATGACTCTGCGTGATTTGCAGCAGTGGCACCACACCAACGGCAGCGGGTTGCGATGAGCAATCGGTTGCGGTGCGCGTGCCGGCAGGGGTGTGATGAGACCCACGGGCAATGGTACGAGTAGCGACTTGGCACATATCTAGTTGTTGCCTGCTGAAGAGCAGGTGGACGAGCAGCCAGCGGACATGGTTGATGCGGCCAGAGCTTCTGATGCTAGGCAGAGTAAGTAGAGAAGAGGAGAAGCGAACATTGGATATGTCAGTTTCATTACTTGCACCATATATAGTCATAGTCTAGGTTTGGATTCGAACCAGCTACAGGAGCACGTCTCTCTTTTTTCTAAAACTCAGAAACGTCTCTTTACTGGTAAACTAGCTTGTTCTGTACGCCTTCTCAAGTCTTTGATTTTCTTTCCCTTTTTTGCGAGGAATGAAGGAGGACAAAATTGAGAGTTCCTAGGACTCAAACCTAAGACCTCTCGGTTGAAAACCAAGGTGCCAGTCACATATGTGGCAAACGTTCCCTGGGAGGAGGACGGCAGACGAACGCATTTTACTCGCAGTTTTAGTTGCGACACAAGATCGAACGGTCGCAGTTTGAGGAATGTTATTAGGCGAACGAGCCCAGTTTTTCTTTTCTTCCTATATATAAAAAGGTATGCTACTTGGTGTCGGCTTAGTCAACAAATGATTGTGCCAACCTTGACCGTTGGATTGACATTCAACGTCTGTCGTGTTTCTTCAGTCTCTTCTTCCTCGAGCCGCCAAAGCCAAACCAGCACCGGCGGGATCGCCTGCTCCCGCCTCCCACGGTTGGCTGTGCTGCCGCGCATGCATCATGGCCACATCGCACCCTAAAACTCTGTGCATCTTCCCCGGCTCATGTTCATTCCTGTTCGAGGCCTCACCATCGTCCTCCACCTTGGTTCGCTCGCCACGGCGCCGCCCTTCGGTGTTGTCAACATGGTCAACAACCGAGAGAATAAGGAGATGATTGTACATGGTGAGAATGACAGTAGGGACCGAGCAGCGCGCAGTAATTTTGTTTTTTCGGGACGGAGAAGGGTATCAACTGGGTTGTGCGGGACCTGTGGCCCATCTAGCCTAGCCTTTTTTTTCATATGTTTAGCACATGACCAGCCCAGTTTGTTTTTTTCCTTTCTGAAAATGGCTAACCAGCTATTTTGTTTTTTGTAGAATAACCAATGAAGGCCTACTTGCTTTTCTATGCCCTGCTGGGCCGGAAATCTTTCAAGACGATGAGGGATGCATTTGGCCTAGAAAATGGGCTATAAGTAATAAGAAATGGGCTATAAGTAATAAGAAATGGGCTGTAAAATGAAAAAATACAGCAAACAGGCAATTAGTTCCAAAATACTTTTTTCTTTCGGGTTTTGATATTTTAAATTTCATTGTTTTTGTGCGGGTAAAATTTCATTGAATTTAAATTAAGGTATATTTAGATTTAAAATTAATTTGAATCTGGCTAGAAATTTCGGGTTGTATGCTGTTTGGGACAGATTTGGAGGCTGGCTTGTGGGTCTACTAGGTTGACGTGTACGAAAAGCTTTGTCAACTTAGTCCATAAATGATTCTAGCAGCAGTGATCGGTTGATGTTAATCCAATGGTCGTGCTAATTCTTCAATATCTGATCTTCTTGCTCCAGGCGCCCAAACCAGCGCTGGTGGGACTGCCTGCTCCTGCCTCCCGTGGCCGGCTGTGCTACCGCACAGGCCGAATCGCCCCACCCTACTTCATTGCTAGCCAAGCCATTCCTCTACTCACCCACACCTCCTATTATTTTCTGGCGATGCCAGCTGGACCAGTAAACCCTCGTACTCCCCACCGCGTGGGCAACCATTGCCGATTCTTCCCCGGCTCTATGTCGTTCCCTTCCAAGGCCTCGCCGTCGTCCACCGCCATGGTGCTCTCGACGCGTCCTGGTCAACATGGTCAACGAATGACATCCATCAGACGTGGACTATACGTGGAGAGGCTGACAGCTGGGTCCACGGCCGCACACAAGGAAATGCCTCCTTATTACGCACAAAATAATGATTCCTGCACCTGACAGCTGGGACCCACCGGAAGGGCCTCTGTATTTCGCGATAAAAACATTCCCCCCGCTGACAGGTCGGACCCACCAGCTATATCTTCGCACACAAGGAAGTGCCTCCTTATTACACACAAAAAAATGAATACCCCCCCTGCTAGCTGGGACCCACTATAGTGGGAGGCTAACTTGTGGGCCAACTAAGTTGACGGGGACGGAGGGCTTTTTCAACTTAGTCAATATGAACGATTCTAGTTCTAGTGACCGTACGATGTCCATCCAACAGCCGTAGTGCTTCTTCAACCTCTAGTCTTCTTGCTCCAGCCGCCCAAACAAGTGTTGGTCGTGTCGCGTGCTCCTGCCTCTCATAGCCGGCTGTGATGTCGCGGAGGCCTCACCGCCCCCTACTACTCCCACCGCTGGCCAAGCCATCCCTCTACTCACCCACACCCCCTGTTATTCTACGGCGACAGCCTTACCCCGCAGCCGAATCAGTGAACCCTCGTACTCCTCTCCGCGCGGGCTTCCACTGTCGTGTCTTCCCCGGCTCTATGTCGTCCCCTTCCTAGGCCTCGCCGTTGTCCATCGCCCTGGTGCTCTTGGCGCGACGTGGTCAACTGGTCAAGGAACGACTTCCATCGGAAGAGTACTGTACGTGGAGAGGCTGACTGCTGGGTACACGGCGACCGCAAGGAAGTGCCTCCTTATTACGTGGAAAATAATTATTCCTCCACCTGACAGTAGGGACCCACTGGACGGGCCACCGTATTTCGCAAAAAAATGTTTCCCCCTGACTGCTGGGACCCACCAGCTACATCTTCGCACGCAAGGAAGTGCGTCCAGGGAAAAAAAATTCGCCCCCCTCACTGCTGGGACCCACCAGCTACATCTTCGCACGCAAGGAAGTGCCTGACAGTCGGGACCCACCTGGTCGAAGCGTACGTAGCATTGTCATTCTGGTCGCGAACATGTACATACATAGTGGTCAATGTAGAGGCGCGCACATGTCGTAGTAGAGGAGCTCACGTAGCATGTACACGTACGTACAGCGGCCAGTGTGCAAGAAAGAAAATACGGCCACGTACGTACATACGGGCGGGGTCTCGAACGCCTACTCGCACATACGTACGGCCAGGGCTCGTGTACATGGTTGGGTTGGAACAGAGAAACAACGTCGTCGTCGTGTTCATGGGGAGCCAACCGGCTGAGTCGGAACGAAATGTGTCGTCGTGTTCATCTGGAGGGCTTGGATGGAACAGGCGATGGAAATGAGGCATGGCGTACCGCAGAACGAAGGAAACGGACTTGTGTTCGACCGGCCACGTTTGAAACAGGATCCTGTCCATCGGAAGGGGTCTGGTGTACCGCAAAACAGAGGAAACAAACTTGTGTTCGACCTCCTACGGTCAAAACGGGGTCCTGTTGATCGTGAGGGGTGTGGCGTACCGCAAAACGGAGGAAACAGACTTGTGTTGGAGCGCAATGGTTGAAACGGGGGTCCTGTTCATCGGGAGGGGTGTGGCGTGCCACAAAACGGGACTCCACAAGATACTGTTCGTCTCCACAGTCGACCTCCTCCATCCTCCACGGGCTACTGTTCATCCACCGTCGACCTCCTCCAGCCTCCACCTGCGACTGTTCATCCATGGGCTCCTGTTCATCCAGCCTCCACCGTGCGCTACTCCATCGGCTACTATTCAACCACCCCTCCACGGGCTATTGTTCATCCACCCCTCCATCGTCTACTTTTCATCCAGCCCTCCACGGGGTCGTCCTGTTCATCAATCCCTCCACGGGGTCTTATTCATGCAGCCCCAACTGGCTCGATCAATCGGGGTCCTGTTCATCCAGAGGCAACACCATGGGGGTCCTGTTCATCCACCCCCACCGCTCACTGTTCATCAAATCCCCCCCCCCCAACACTCACTGTTCATCTAGAGGCAGCATCGATCGTCTTCAGTTAGCAGCAGTAGCGAAGGAATCGCTTGATTGGGTTCAGTTAACAGACATCGATCGATCGCTCGGGTTCAGTAACGCGTAGCCTGTAGTGCAATCGCTCGGGTTCATTCAGAGCCCAACACCTCGCTCGGGTTCAGTTAGATCCAACGCCTCGCACAGACACGCGTACGTGTACGAGAGAAACATGCATCGCTCGGGGACCGGGAACTCCCCGAAATATTTCTCGCCCTCACTTCTACCATGGTTTTTTTCGTCATGGACGGCCCAAAGAATGTCATGCAGCTGCGTCTCTGGTCCACCCAGGACGAAAAGCCCATTTTCTGTCATGATTTTTTGTCATAGAAGTAGGAGCCCACCACATCTATGATGATACCGGGTTTTTTCACTATTATCGTCATAGTAGTGGCATAAGTATGACAGAAAAAAATTCGTTCGGCCCAAAATGTCACGGATGTGTCTTTTTTTTGTAGTGTCACATATCACCACTCCCATAACCCCACGTTGTTGTGCAGCAAAGCACCACCGCTTTCCACAACCACCATCGCTTACACGCTACCAACTCCGGCAATTTTGCCACTTTTGGTCTTTGACAATTTGAGTTGCGGTTTCTGTTTCCTAACATGTTTCGGCTACTTAGGGACAGTTCGACATCGACATCACCGCCGCTCATCTTCATTCGTCGACCTCAACCACATTCATCACATTGACACCTCGATCGTAAGCAAGGACGGTAACCTCGATGACACTATGTGTACTCCTTGTCATTGCATTGATAACCCATAGCCCATTTCGCGTCACTTTCCTATCATGACTAGCCTTTGATTATTGCTGACCATGTTACTTGTGCACATTAGTGATCATCGTTTCCCATTGCATACATACTATATCATCTTGGTACAAGCATCTTGGTATCATCTATTGTGTCACAAGTTTATGTCGCATATACACAATTGCTATCTTGGTTCGTCAAGTTTTGCATGTGAAAGTGATCAAAAGAGAAAGATCCAAACAATCTATAGGCCAAAGAGAAAAGATAAGCAAAGAGCTTTTAAGCAAGAACCATAGTATCATACTCCATTAAGATTGTCATACTCGATCATCTTGGATCATACCACCGGAACACCATACATACAGCATACTTGGGATAGAAGTCATTGCATTTTTGCTTTGTAGGTTGTGCACAAGTCTCGTATCCACCTATTGTGCAATCATGTTAGCTTCTCTCTAGAGTTGTGCAACAAGAGCATTTTCTGTGGATTCCACATTTTGAGCTCATTTTTGGTTGCACGACCCCATTTATCTTTCATGTGTGTGTTTCGTGTACTTCCTTTTGCTATTGGTCTACTTGTTGCATTTGCAAATTTGTGAATCTTTTCCAACATTATTGAATCTTGCGAACAATTGCCTAAAATTTTGTCCACCATCCTAACCAAGCTCCACCAAAGGCTTATTTGTGTAGGTGTGAGAAATTGATGGGAACTGAAAGGGCTAGTTATCGACTAGAGGGGGGTGAAAAGGTGATTTTTATGAAAGTCTTCAAAACATGGGAGTTTCGAAGACAAACAACACTATTCATATGCAGCGGAACATAGACTACAGTAAACAAGCCATAGTCAAGTATTCAATGAAGTGAAAGCATGAAGACTATTAGCAGCTAGGTAGTAAAGATCAGGATGGAAGATAGTATGAAGCCAATCAAGACAAGTAGTCACACAGAGAAGTCAAACAGATTATGCAAGCAGGCAATGACTTCAAGAAGATAAACTGTAAGTAAGGAGAAGTACGAGATAGAACCAGTAGCTTCAGGAAGACAGTGGTTTGTTCCACCAATTCCAGTTGCTATGATAACTATACGTCTGGTTAGGGAGGCTAAGATTTAACTCAGAAGACCGTGTCTTCACCTTATTCCCCTTGAGCTAAGGACTCTCAGTCCCCGTCCAATCACTCTGGTAAGTCTTCAAGGTAGACTCCCGAACCTTCACAGACTTCGTTCACCGGCAATCCATAATGACTCTTGGATGCTCAGAATGTGACGCCTAACCGGCTGGAGGATTCACAGTCCTCAAGTGAAATAAGGCTTTAGATCACGTGGATAGAAAGACTTCAGTGATGCCAAACACTCTTTGGGCTCTGGGTGGTTTCGGCTTTGTCCTTGCAAGGATTCTCTCTCAAAAGCTTCGGAGGTGGGTTGCTCTCAAACGACAAAAGTCGTATACTAACTCTAAGCAGCCACCAATTTATGGTGTAGGGGGTGGGATATTTATAGCCACTGGGAAACCCGACCTGATTTGTCCGAAATGACCCTGGGTCACTAAGGAACTGACACGTGTCGCAACAGTCAGATTTCAAACACACGCGGCAGCTTGACTTGGGCTACAAGTAAAGCTGACTTATCCGACTTTGGATAAGATTTGCACTCATTGTCTTCGCTCGAAGACATAGGATTTGGTTGAGCATCACTTCACTCACTCTGACTTTGTTCACATGGACCCCACTTAACAGTGTGGTGGTTCCTATGACTCAACAAAGAAGAAAAGAAACAACGAAATAGCTTAGTCTTCGTGCTCCATAGTCTTCAGACGTTTTCTTCTCATGTCATAGTCTTCAACGTGATTTGCTTCACATACCACCATTGTCTTCAATATGTATGCACACATTTTTAGGGGTCATATCCGGTAGGACTACTACCTGTGTTATCCTGCAATTCTCACAAACACATTAGTCCCTCAATCAGGTTTGTCGTCAATACTCCAAAACTAACTAGGGGTGGCACTAGATGCACTTACAGGAACCGGTACCAATTGTGCTATTTCTTTGTTACATCATTGAGTGATCTTTGATCCACTCTCAACATCGGCCAAGGTACATTTGGTATAGTTCTTCTCTTTCTCCCACTCATAGATTTACTTGGAATGATGGATAGGCCAACTACTTCTACCAACCCAATCTTCCTCGGGCATGATGACGACCCGAACAACTTCATCACCAAGAACCACCTCTTTGGTGCGCAAAGAGCTTTGCATCAAGAGAATGAAGCATTGAGCAAGCGCGTCGACATATACTCGCTTCTGACTTGAGACAATCCGAGCAACATACAAGAGACTACTTCGACAACAAACTTGATGCACAAAAGAGGGATAGCGACACAAGGATGGACGAAATTTGTGCCTTGTTGGTCAACCATTCTTCTACCTCTTCCTCCTATTAAAAATGGAGCCACTCAAGTCGACGCACCTATGACACAATTGCCGACTCAAGTACACCAACGTTGAACACTCTTTGTCGAGCTGCGCACCAATACTGTCAAGCAAACCGCAATCCACTACACGGCAATGATCGACTACATGAGCAACTTGAAGGGCAACAACATCGACATCGTCAAAATCAAGCTAAACTTGCGCAAGCACAAGAAAGGCAATGTCAACGCCAACGTGAGGAAGAGCTAGCACGCCAACACCAAGACGAGCAAGACGCCGAAGCCCTTCGTCAACAACAACAACAGCGTGAACACAAGCCCTTGAGGAGGAACGTGCCCTCCTCGACACAAGTCGTGTCATAGCCGAACGAAACCGATATGTTTGAGAAGAAGAACAAGAAGCACTTTGGGAACAAGTACAAGAACGACTACATCAAGATCGTTTGTGATATGTCTCCGTCGTATCTATAATTTTTGATTGTTTCATGCCAATATTATACAACTTTTACATATTTTTGGCAACAATTTATATGTTTTATTGGACTAACCTATTGATCCAGTGTCCAGTGCCAGTTCCTGATTATTGCATGTTTTTTTTGTTTCGCAGTAAATCCATATCAAACGAAGTCCAAACGCGATAAAAATTTATGAAGAAGTTTTTTGGAATATATGTGATTTTTGGGAGGTGGAATCAACGCAAATGGGGGCCCACAGCCCCCAAGACACACCAGGGCACACCAGGGGCTGCTAGGCGCGCCCAGGTGTCTTATGCCCTCCTTGTAAGGCAGTTGGGTCCCTTCTTCTTGTGCAAGAAAGATAATTTATGGGAAAAATTGTGTAAAAATTTCAGTGCAATCAGAGTTACGGATCTTCGGGAATTTAAGAAACCATGAAGGGCCAGATCTGGGGAACGTGAAACAGAAGAGAACAGAGAGGGAGATCCAATCTTGAAGGGTCTCTCGACCCTCCGCCGCCATGAAGGCCATGGACCAGAGGGGGGACACTCCTCCTATCTAGGGGGAGTCCAAGGAAGAAGAAGAAGAGGGGGGATCTCTCCCCCTCTCTTCCGGTGGCGCCGAAGTGTCGCCGGTGCTAGGATCGTGACAACGATTTATATCAACAATCTTGCTACCGTCAACACCAACTCTGTCCCCCTCTATGCAGGGGTGTAACACCCCTTCTCTCCATTATAATATCTACTTAAACATGGTGCTCAACTCCGTATATTATTTCCCAATGATATGTGGCTATCCTACGATGTTTGAGTAGATCTCTTTTGTCCTGTGGGTTCATTGTGATATTGGTTGGTATGTTTGTATATTTTATTTATGGTGCTGACCTACGGTGCCCTCCATGTCGCGCAAACATGAGGGATCCCCGTTGTAGGGTGTTGCAATATGTTCATGATTCGCTTATGGTGGGTTGCGAGAGTGACATAAGCTTAAACCCGAGTAGGTGGGTTGTTGTGTATGGGATAAAGAGGACTTGATAATTAATGCTATAGTTGGGTTTCACGACCTTAATGACCATTAGTAGTTGCGGATGCTTGCTAGAGTTCCAATCATAAGTGCATATGATCCAAGTAGAGAAAGTATGTTAGCTCATGCCTCTCCCTCATATAGAATTACAAGAATGATTACTGGTACTTGTTATCGATTGCTTAGGGACAAATGACTTTCTTGTTGACAAAATCTATCCACTTTTATTACCTTGCAATTTATTCATAGTTTTATTCTCGCAAAGTACTTGTGGTTTTATTCTTGAAAAATAGTTTTGTACTTGTTTTAGGTAAAGCAAATGTCAAGTGTGCGTAGAGTTGTATCGGTGGTCGATAGAACTTGAGGAAATATTTGTTCTACCTTTAACTCCTTGTTGGGTTCGACACTCTTATTTATCAAAGAAGGCTACAAACGATCCCTATACTTGTGGGTTATCAAGACCTTTTTCTGGCGCCGTTGCCGGGGAGCAATAGCGTGGGGTGAATATTCTCGTGTGTGCTTGTTTGTTTTATCACTAAGTATATTTTATTTTCTGTTCTAAGTTGTTCTCTATCTTTAGTAATGGATATGGGACACGAAATACCAAAAAAATAGTTGTACTTGCTACTCATGGAGATGGGGAACCATGCTTGTTATGTGAAAAATATTATGCACTACTTTGATAATCCTGAGAAAAACCTGTTCCACTTGATAATGGGAGACACGTTGGATCAACGTGAATACTTTAGAGATTATCTCTTTACCCAAAAGGGAAACTATTATGGGATCAAATTCATATGTTGCATTGGTATGCTCGGGAGCTATGCTTGAGATATGATTATACTTGTTGCTCTAGGATGAAGGCTCCAGACCTTCCCTTTTCATGTAAATTTAATGATAATGAAACCTTGGCTTCTTATGCTAATGGTAGATATGATTGTTATGATGTGGAACAAATAGAAGAATTTGTTGGTTTTAAGGGTGCTTATGAAATTGAATATTTGTTTGAAAAGTTTGATGATTTTGCTGATTTAGTTTATAGACCTGAAACTTTTGCCATCCTTAAATATTGCCATGATAATTACAAATTTAATTACGATATTGATGTACTTATTGAGAAAGTCTCCTCTGTCCAAGAAGAGACTGATATTTTGCAGGAGTCTATGGAAGAAGAAATTGATGAAACAACGAGCTCATTGGATGAAAAAGATGATGAGGAGAGCAAAGAACAAAAGGAGGAAGAGCAGATTAGCTACCTGTGCCCACCTTCTAATGAGAGTAACTCTTCAACTCATACATTGTTTAATTTGCCTTCGTTCTTACCGAAGGATGAATGCTATGATAATTGCTATGATCCCGTTGATTCTTTTGAAATATCCCTTTTTGATGAACTTGATGCTTGTGGCCATGATGCCAATATGAATTATGCTTATGGAGATGAACTTGCTATAGTTCCTTATATTAAGAATGAAATTGTTTCTATTGCACCCACACATGATAGTCCTATTATCTTTCTGAATTCTCCAAACTACACTATATTGGAGAAGTTTGTTCTTATTAAGGATTATATTGATGGGTTGCCTTTTACCGTTGCACATGATAATTTTGATGAATGTAATATGCATGTGCTTGCTGCTCCTACTTGCAATTATTATGAGAGAGGAACTACATCTCCACCTCTTTATGTTTCCAACACGATAAAATTGCAAGAAACTTCTTATGCTATGTATTGGCCTTTACTTGATGTGCACGAATTGTTCTTGTATGACATGTCGATGCATAGGAAGAGAGTTAGACTTTGTCATTGCTTGATATATGTTGCTTTGTGCTCACTACTAAATGCCAAATCATTGCTAATTAAAATTGGCTTTTTGATAGGGATCCGGGTGGATCCATTACTTGAGCACTTTATGCCTAGCTTAATGGTTTTAAAGAAAGTGCTGACGGGGAGACAACCCGGAAGTTTTAGAGAGTCATTTATTTCTGTTGAGTGCTTTTATAAAGTCTAAAAACAAAAAAATAGAGGCACTACTGGAATTTACTAATTTGTCGTCTGCCAACTCGTTGCCGTCAGCTGGCGGACGGCAAAGAGAGGCTTTGCCATCAGCCACCAAAAAAGGATGGCAAAGAGGCAGCGGACGGCAATAGAGGGCTTTGTCATCAGCAAATATTTGTCGTCCACCAACCGACGGCAAAGAAGCTTTGCCGTCCGCTAGCGGACGGCAAAGAGCGTGAGTGGCGGGCATACGGGGATGACCTAATAGCCATTTTCTTTGCCGTCTGCCGGCTGACGGCAAAACTTCATTGCCGTCAGCCAGCGGATGGCAAAGAGAACGGCCGTTAGGTCGTCCGTTTCCCCCCGGCCCCACCCAACTAGGTACGTTCTTTGTCGTCTGCTAGCAGACGGCAAAGAACTGACCTACTATAGAAAAGGGGCCGCGCCTGTGGGCCCTCCCCTCTCTCTCTCGATCTCCTCTTCACCACCCACACCTCCGCCCCGCTGCCTCATCCCATCGCCCCACTAGCCCGCCAGCACGCCGCCCCGGCCCGGCGCCCCGCCCCATAGCCCCGGCCCGGCTGGCCTCGCCGCCCCATCCCTCATCACCCCCGCCGTGGCGCCTGGCTCGCCACCCCGCC
>NC_041393.1:126593335-126595182 GCF_002162155.2 Triticum dicoccoides
CGCCCCGCCCGCAGCAACCCCGCCGTGGCGCCCGGCTTGCCACCCCGCCTTGCACCACCCCCTGGCCCGTGGCGGCGCCCCGCCCCCGCCATCCTGGCACCCGCCGCCTCCTCCACCACCACCGAGCCACCCAAGGCTTGCCGCCCCGTCGGCGCCCCAGCCCCGCCGCCCAAGGAGGTCTTTTTTTTACTGTTTTTGTGTTTAGGTTTAGGTTTTAGTGGTAGGATTAGGTTACTGCCAGATTTAGGTTTAGATAGTTAAAAGAAGTAAATAATTGAAAAAAGAAAAATAAGTAGAAGAAAAGGAAAAAGGGAAAAAGGAAGAGGGTTGCCGAGGGGATAGATGGTGGAGCCAATGGGTCCCGCCAGTCCCAACGGCCATGCCGAGAACCCCCGGTCCGAGTGCTGACCCGTCGACCGTGCATCGACTGTTCTCGGCGTCGATGGCGGTCTAACACCATTGCGAATTAGGGGGTTAGTTAGGGGGTTCCTCGGTGTCAATGGTACCCTAAATAGTAAGTATCGTTAGTGCGAGGTACATGTGGTCGTCGGTGTCGAATACTACATCCACGTCCCATAAGTGACACGGGGGTCCTGCGTCCAGCATCAACAGTTCTCGGTGTCGATGGCGGTCGAACACCATTGCAAATTTTTCTGGCAGCCTCAGAGATGACGATTGAAAGCTAAGTGTTAAAACTTGAAACACCCAAACTAACTCAAGTCGGTTTGGTTGTTTGAAAATTTCAAAACTTGGCTTTAATCCTCATTGCAGAGGTTGCCAGACAAATTCGCCAAGGTGTTCGACCGTCATCGGCCACCAGAACTATTGTTGCGGGACGCCGGGCGTTGGCTTCACTTGTGGGATGTGGATCTAGTGTTCAACGCCGACCGCCTCATGTACCTTGCACCGATGGTAGTTGCTATTTAGTTTACCCGGGGACGAGCTGGTTAGAGGGTTCCTCGGTGTCGATGGTACCGTAAATAGCAAGTATCGTCAGTGCGGGGTACATGTGGCCGTCGGTGTCGAATACTTCCTATGTTACTCATCTTTCGATTTAAATATGCAGTTATTTTGTCGTTGCGAGGGTCTAGTGTTCGCCGAGCTCTGCCCCTGCGTTCGTTTGTGAGCACAAATGTAATGCCCCAGATTCGATGCGCCAGGTGTCTTCCATTTATTCACCATCGTTGCCATGTCATTTGCCTGTGTGTTGCATTTTGTCATGTCATCATGTGCAATGCATTGCATACGTGTTCGTCTCATGCATCTGAGCATTTTCCTCGTTGTCCGTTTTGCAATCCGACACTCCTATGCCCTCCGGCGTTCCCCCTTTTGTCTCCTGTTGTGAGCGGGTGTTAAACTTTCTCGGAATGGCCCGAGGTTTACCAAGCGGCCTTGGTATAGCACCGGTAGACCGCCTGTCAAGTTTTGTGCCATTTGGAGGTTGTTTGATACTCCAACGGTTAACCGCGGAACCGTAAAGGCCTCTTTTGTGTGCAGCCCAACACCACTTCAAAATGGCCCAATAACCCATCCTAACCCCCTCCATGCTCTCGGTGATTCGATCACGATCGTGTGGGCGAAAACTGCTCCCCATTTGGACTCTCCTAGCTCCCAGAACCTATAAATATGCCCTCCCCGTCCAAATTTGCGGATGATTTCCACCCCTAACCCTAGCATTTTTCCGCTCCGCGCCGTCGGACACGTCCGGCCCGAGCCGGACAAAGTCGCCGCCGCCGCCCAGCCAACCGCGCAGCGTCCCCTGGCCTCCGGCCTCCTCCCCGCCGCCGCGACCCGCTGGGTCCAGGCGCGGCCCACCCAGGCCCGCGCAGCCGCCCGAGCCTCCCCGC
>NC_041393.1:126595654-126598171 GCF_002162155.2 Triticum dicoccoides
GCTGCGTCGCCGCCCCGCGCCGGTCCTCCACTCCGGTCGCCGCGCCGTCGTCCCGTCGCCGGCCCCCTATGACCCCGACCTCCGCCGCCATCCTCTCCCTCTCTGGCGTGTTCTCCGGTGGACTCTGCCCGCCTCGATCCGCGTGCCCCTAAGAACCCTAGAACCAGATCCAGCAGGTTGACCCAGTTTTTCTTCCAAGTCCCTGATATTTTTTGCATTCTAGTCCCCTGTTCATCGCATCATAAATCCATGCATACTGCTCCGTTTCGTGCGTGTGATATATAAAAATGTTCACCATGAGATGCTCTTCATTTCACTCCATTGTGCCATTCTTGTTTGACTTCATATTGATGCCCGAATCATCATTGCAAGAGTGATATATGATGTTAACTGCTGTCTGTAAACAGAACTTGATGATTTGTTATTTTTGTTGCATTTTGTGTGTGCATCCTATGAGCATGAGCTCTACATGTGTTTTATACTACATCATCCCATCTTTACAGTGGTGCCATCCATGTATTTTTTTAGTCTTGTAGTGAGTGCATCGAGCTTGTTAAGTAGGGTACTTGCTGTTATTGTTTTGCTAGGCTGAATCTACTACATCATGATGCTATGTAAACCTGCTGCTACACGTCATTCTATGCATAATCTGGAGATGTTCACTAAGGATGTTTTGCTATAAATGTCATGATCTATCCATCCATGGCCCTGGTTGCATTTATAGCTTGCTTTAGATTGTTCATATCATGCTCCAAATTTGCTAAATAATGTTGTTGTCAGCCTGTTAACTTTAAGTTCAGTTTTGCCATAAGCTTTGCTAGTGATCCATGCACACTATGAACTTGTTCTTGCCATGTATAGCTTCATAAACATGTCTACTTACTGTTGGTCACCTTGTCATGCCATATATTTCTCTGTGGTGAGTGGTACAAGCTCACCAACATGCCTACTTATCGTTGTTCCTGCCATGCCCTGTTTGCTGAATCTGTTAACGAAACTTGCTATGTTTACATGGGTGCCATCGTATCTTAGGATCCTTTTTGGATCATGGTCAGTAAAGGACTTTTGTTCTATGGGTTTAATAGATTCATGCTATGCCTTTGTTTGCCATGATAAGTTCCTGTAGCATGTTGTTTGATAGCTCTAAACATGGCAACCTGATGTTATTTCTGCTAAGCATGAAATTGTTATTATTTGCAATCTTGCCATGTCTTTTTGAGCATGTTCTAGTGATTTCTGGAGATATCTCAGTGTTCATGTTTTGTTATGCTTTACATGTACATCATGTCCATGCCTTTTGTTCTTATGTTGAGATGCTGTAGCATATTGTTTTGATGCTTGCTAGATGCCTAGTTGCTGTTTTGGACAGCTTGTCCTTTAAACTTGTATAGTGTATGTGTTGAACCGTTGCTCCGTTTTGAGTGTGCTCTATATGAAACTTGCTTGATTTTGCATGTAGTTTCATATTATCATGTTGCATCCTTGTTTTGAGGTGTTTCTTGATGTTTGGATGCGTTTTGCATCAATGCCATGTTTGACTTGTTTTGCTCATATCTTCTAGGCCGTAGCTCCGAATTAAATGAACTTTTTATGTAACTTGACTAGAATCTCGTGTAGATCATCTTGGTGCATCTTAACTTGATGTTTAACAACTTGAACATAAGGCTTATTCAGATCTGGACCAATTTCAAAATTTGCATATGAGGACTTACCGGAATTGTTATATGTTATTTCCGGCCTCATTTAAACTTGCTTTGATATGTTGTTCTTGTATGCATCATCTCTTGCCATGAGTAGCTTCATGTAGTCTTGTCTTGCATCATACTTGGTTGAGCATCATGTCTTGTATATGTGTGGTGTGTTTACCATGTTGTGTGCTTCTTCTCGATAGTTCCCGTTTCGTTGCGATTGTGAGGATTCGTTTGTCTACGCTTGGTTCGTCTTCGTGGCTTCATCTTCTTCATGGACTCGTTCTTCTTCCTAGCGGGATTTCAGGCAAGATGACCGTCACCTTGGATCTCACTACTATCATTGCTATGCTAGTTGCCTCATTTTATCGCTATGCTGCGCTACCTATCACTTGTTCTTCAAGCCTCCCAATTTGCCATGTCAGCCTCTAACCTTTTTCACCCTTCCTAGCAAACCATTGCTTGGCTATGTTACCGCTTTGTTCAGCCCTCTTATAGCGTTGCTAGCTGCAGGTGAAGTTGAAGATTGCTCCAAGGTGGACAGGATTATGTTGGTATATCACAATATCTCTAATTTATTAATGCATCTATATATTTGGTAAAGGGTGGAAGACTCGGCCTTATGCCTGGTGTTTTGTTCCACTCTTGCCGCCCTAGTTTCCATCATACCGGTGTTATGTTCCCGGATTTTGCGTTCCTTACACGGTTGGGTGATTTATGGGACCCCCTTGACAGTTCGCTTTGAATAAAAGTCCTCCAGCAAGGCCCAACCTTGGTTTTACCATTTGCCTCACCTAGCCCTTTTTCCCTTGGGAGTCACGCATCCCAA
>NC_041393.1:126598405-126600999 GCF_002162155.2 Triticum dicoccoides
TCCAAACTGAGCGATGTCCGGCGCCCCCTGGGCAACCAGGGTCTATGCCAACCCGACGTCTGGCTCATCCGGTGTGCCCTGAGAACGAGATATGTGTAGCTCCTATCGGGATTTGTTGGCACAGCGGGCGGTCTTGCTGGTCTTGTTTTACCATTGTCGAAATGTCTTGTAACCGGGATTCCGAGTTTGATCGGGTCTTCCTGGGAGAAGGAATGTCCTTCCTTGATCGCGAGAGCTTATCATGGGCTAAGTTGGGACACCCCTGCAGGGTATAATCTTTCGAAAGCCGTGCCCACGGTTATGTGGCAGATGGGAATTTGTTAATGTCCGGTTGTAGATAACTTGACACCAGATCCGAATTAAAATGCATCAACCGCGTGTGTAGCCGTGATGGTCTCTTTTCGGCGGAGTCCGGGAAGTGAACACGGTTTTGGGTTATGTTTGACGTAAGTAGGAGTTCAGGATCACTTCTTGATCATTGCTAGCTTCACGACCGTTCAGTTTGCTCTCTTCTCGCTCTCATTTGCGTATGTTAGCCACCATATATGCTTAGTCGCTGCTGCAACCTCACCACTTTACCCCCTGCCTTTCCCATTAAGCTTTGCTAGTCTTGATACCCATGGTAATGGGATTGCTGAGTCCTCGTGGCTCACAGATTACTTCAACAACAGTTGCAGGTACAGGTTATGCGATGATCTTGATGCGAGCGTGATGTTTGCTTGTTTTGGAGTTCTTCTTCTGCTCCTTCTTCGATCAGGGGATAGGTTCCAGGTCGGCAGCCTGGGCTAGCAGGGTAGATGTCATTTGAGTTTCTGTTTGTGTTTCATCCGTAGTCGGATGTTGCTCTAATGTATTGTGATGTTGTATTAGTGTGGCATTGTATGCCTCTTGTATGTATCCCCATCTATTATGTAATGTTGATGTAATGATGTCCACCTTGCAAAGCGTTTCAATATGCAGTTCTATCCTTGGTGGGACCTTCGAGTCTCTTTAGGATAGTATCGCATATTGGGCGTGACAACAAATGACATCTCCTCCTCCCCCCTTCATTTGCTCTGTTCCGGTCTTCGTGTCGATGAAACTTGCTAGCTATAGGTGTCAATCATCAGTATGCGTAACCACTATATGTCTCCCATTCGAAAGGGTTACATCTATAAATATGCATGCATTTGCATATTTATAATCGTGATTCTTTCGAATTGTCTAACGTTATCCATGGGCAGCCCGAGTATGTGTAGATTGGGTTTGTTTTCCCATATGCTCAGCTCCAGATCCGATGCAGAATTTTTTCAGTGCGTCCCTGTTGTTCTCCAGGTACACATCCTCTCTGCTTATTGCCGATACGTGTATCAGGAGAATAGCGGGGAGGTGTTGCCGAAATTTTGCGTTGGATCCAGAGCAGAGCATGGGAAAACGAACCCGATCTACACATACTCGGGTGGGATTAGGACCTATCCTTACCTATTAGTGTGTAGGTTGCATGGACGTAATAAAACTAACAAACTCCATTAACTAATGGATATGGTTTGCCTAATTATGTATATATTTCTTGTATGTCTAGTAGGAAGTCAATATGAGTGATCGTGCGTGGATGTACACCGGTTACACTAGTCAGTATGTTTGGACCAGGGAATGGTTAACAAAAACTAAGGGGTTTGTTAGAGCCGCATTTGCAAATGGCCAGAAATTTAGCTGGTGCCCCTGTGTCCGGTGCGACAACTATAATCAGAGGGACGAGCTTCAAATGAGTAAACACCTGCAGAAGTTTGGTTTTACGCCTGATTACATGGTCTGGACATTACATGGTGAGTTTGCCCAACGTGTTAGAGCCGAGGTGGTTCATCGTCGCACCGACGAGCATGGTACCGGGACCGCAGACATGGTGCAAGACTTTGACGATGCTCGTGACTTAGACGAGGAGATGGAGGAATCTGCAAAGTCCTTCACTAAAATGTTGGAGTCCTCAAAACATCCTCTCCACGAGCACACTGAACTTTGTCAGCTGGATTCCATCTCACAAATAATGTCTTTGAAGGCTCAATTCAACTTGGGCAGAGAATGCTACGACGCGACGATGACCGTTTTCGGACGATTTCTACCCAAAGGCCATGTGCTACCTCCAAACCTGTACCAGTCAGACAAAATCCTTTGTGCTCTTAAGATGCCCTATGAGAAGATACATGCCTGTGAGAAAGGATGTGTCTTATTTAGGCTTCAGTATGAGGACTTGAACTATTTTCCCATTTGCAATTCTTCCAGGTATGTTGTGGTAGACAACGGTTTGGGTGAGAAGAGGCAGACCAAAATACCCGTTAATGTTCTTTGATATATGCCAATTGTACCAAGACTTCAATGTCTTTTCATGGTCGAAGAGACGGCCAGATAGATGACATGGCACAAAATGGGAAAAATAACCGAACTAGATGTAGATGGGAATGTGATGATGGTGCACACATCAGATGGTGAAGCGTGGAAGCGCTTCGATGCATTACTTAAGGAAAAACGGCAGATCCAAGGCATCCTTGAGTCGCCTTCAGCACAGATGGGTTCAGTGTGTTTGGTCAGATGGCAGCCCCATACAGTTGTTGGCCCGT
>NC_041393.1:126601281-126805492 GCF_002162155.2 Triticum dicoccoides
GGTAGATTATGCAAAGAAAGAACATTTTCCTGATGTTGATAATTCCAGGGCCCAACTATCCGGGGAAGAATATGAATGTGTACATGCAGCCGCTTAAGGACGAATTGCGAAAAGCTTGGGATAATGGGTTCAAGACATACGACACCTTTAGCAAAGAGAACTTCATAATGCGTGACTAGTACATGTACTCGACGCATGACTTGCCGGCGTATGCACTATTCGTTGGCTGGTGTGTGCATGGAAGGTTCACGTGCCCCACATGCAAGGGAGCTCTTGAGTTTCATTGGCTAACGGCGGGGCGCAAGTATAGTTGCTTCGACTTGCATAGACAATTTCTAGATCCTCGCCATAAGTTTAGGAAAGACAAGAAGAACTTCATGAAAGGTAGAGTTGTCAAACACTCTGCACCACCTGCATTGACAGACCAATAGACCCTAGATCAGATAAACGCTCTCGAGCCAGATCCAGAGCATCCAGGGTATTTCAAGGGGTATAATAAGGAACACGCATGGACTCACAAGACATGCTTCTGGGATCTGCCTTATTTCAAAGACCTCCTTTGCCCACACAACATCGACATGATGCACACTGAAAAGAATATCACCGAAGCCATTTTTGGTACATTGTTCGGCATAGAGGAAAATCAAAGGACAATACTAAGGCTAGAGACGATCTAGAGGATCTCTATGATAGACCGTTACAAAACATGCAAAAACCGAAAGGAAAGCGGAACTAGAAGAAGCCAAAGGCATGGTTCAACCTTGGAAGGCCAGCTATGAAGGAAATTATTTTGTGGGTGAAAATGCAGTTGATGCTCCCCAATGGGTATGCAGAAAATCTAAAGAGGGGAGCGAGTCTTGATAAATTGAAAATATTTGGTCTAAAAAGTCATGATTGGCACATATGGATAGAGCGGATAATGTCGGTGATGTTGCGTGGCTTCATCCCTGAGGATGAATGGCTAGTACTGGCAGAGCTGAGCTATTTGATGGCAATTTTACCCATGGGTACGGGTACCCGCGGGTACCGTACCCGCAAGGGTAGGGTATGGGCACACTATACCCATGGGTAGTACCCATACCCTACCCGTTAAGTCATGGGTAGGGTACAGGTATAGCCTTGTACCCGCGGGTATACCCATACCCTGCCCGCTTGTAAAAATAATGTTAAGTTGTTGTCAATTAATCATTAATTTGTCATGTGACTTGTCTACTCCTATTGACTTATGAGTATGTTGTGATTTCTAAATTTTGATAGTAGTCTTGTACCCTTCTACTTGTTATTGAGCTAAGATATTTGATTTTTTGTCAAATTTCCTATGAATGAGTGCAAAATTATGAACAACTTGCGTACTATTTGTTCTATTCGTTGGGTACCCAATGGGTATGGGTACCCATCAGGTATGGGTATGGGTAAAGTTTTATACCCGTGGGTACGGGTATGGGTAGAATTTTGTACCCATTGACTAGACGGGTATGGGTATGGTATTGCTCTACCTTGCCCATACCCTACCCATTGCCATCCTTTCTTCCATGTTCTTTGTGCGAAAGAACTATCACCTGGCCTCCTAGAAGAAATGGAACAGTTGGCACCGGAGTTGATCTGCAAGTTAGAGATGATCTTTCCGCCAAGCTTCTTTAATCCAATGCAACACTTGATTTTGCATCTCCCGACCGAGGCACGATTGGGGGGACCCGTGCAAAATCGTTGGTGATACTCAACTGAGAGGATGCAGAAGATGCTTCGAGCAAAATGTAAAAATAAACATAGAATAGAAGCATCGATGGCCGAGGCATTCATCACTGAGGAGGCGTCAAACTTCGTGACAGCACACTATGAAGCCAAAAATCATCATTTGCATAATCCGAAGCCTCGGTACAATGCTGACGAGCCTACAAAGGGTCAATCCAACCTTAGCCTATTCAAAGGGAATCTCGCACCATGCAGTGCTTGGAACCAATATCGTTGGATGTTGAAGAATGGTGGACCATTTTGTTGTATCTCTTTAACAACCTAACAGAAGTGCGGCCGTACATCGAGTAAGATCTCGTTACATTGTTTCGCAACTTCTACTTTCTTTGAACTGCTCTTATTCCTGGATATTTGATGCAGTCGATACGCCGCCATATTCTCGTATGGAGCAGTGATCCAAAAGGATTCCGTCGAATAGTATGAGCTTCTGGCAAAGCAAGGAGGCGAATATCCCGATTTCATCTCTTGGTTCAAAAAAGGTAATTTCCATTAGGCACTTTCATTTCTTTGGCTAATGTGCGACTAATGCAACAATCCTTTCTTATTAAACTTGTAGGCTAATTCAGAGATTATGGATGCCGAATTGAGACAAGTAGCTAATGGTTTTGACTATAAGGTCCGTTCATTTGACAATTACGACATCAACGGGTATCGCTTTCGTACCTATGGCAAAGAGCTATCTATGGCCGACCGAAAGTCTACAAATTGTTGTGTCTCTGCTATCGGCGAAGGTGGTGTCGAGTATTATGGAAGAGTTGAAGCAATTTATGAACTTCAATTCTATGGTGATAACCCACCAAACGTCGTACTCTTCAGATGTTATTTGTTCCATCCCAGGGAGACTAGAAGGACTCATGAACATATAGGGCTAGTCGAAATCAAAAAAAGCACCCATTTGGATGTTCCCGATGCCTATATTACGGCTCAACAGGCAACCCAAGTTTTCTATCTACTATGGGTCTGTCAAAGTGATCCAAATCTCGGTGGTTGGGATGTCGTTTATGAAGTGCCGCCATGTGTTAGACCACCTCCCCCCAATGAAGAGGATTATGAACGTCACATTAACCAAGACACATATGATGAAGGAGAATTCTTCCAAGAAACACGTCTTGCCAAAAAACGTTTCAAGAAACGCTCTACTCCACCCCAGAACATTGAAGTAGACAACGATAGTGAATCCGACCCTGAGCCGGAACAAGAAGATCCGGAAGAAGAAGAAGTTACTACTGCAGATGACTTGTCAATGCTTGAACGATTACGTAACGGTGGCCTTCCACATGATGATGCATTTATTAATGATGATGATGAGCACGTCATTACCGATAGTGATGATGATGATGCATTTATTAATGATGATGATGAGCACGTCATTACCAATAGTGATTCTTAGGTATTCAAATTTTTATGTTGTACTTTGTATGATTTATATAGTTGGTATGTATAATTTTCTTACTTTGTATGATTGTTTCTTATACACAGTGCCATGGTCTTGATTTACGTCCCCATCGGCCCTTGGCCATCGCTCACTTTATGATTTGGATGTGGTAAATTCTCTTTCATAACTATTTGTTGCATTTCGCATTTATGACAATTATGGCCATCAAGTTGACATAGAGATATTTTAATCTAGGAGGTGTGAACCGGAATTTGAAACTGACCCTCTTGTCGAGAAGTTAAATTTAGTTGAAAAAGAAAATGAGTATTTGAAAGAAAAAATTAAAAGAATTGAAGAAGAGCATATGACATTGGAGTTGTATGTTGCTGATGTCATCGATGATCACAAGATGAAGATGAATGCAATGTGCTTGAAGATGGATGCAATGCGCCTGAAGCTTCAGAAGATTAAAAAATATGCCATTGATAATGAGGCTTGGTATCATTATGCCGTTGGATCAATTGTTACCTTAGTTGCGATCTTCATCATAATTGTTGTGATGAGGGTAAGTTTTCTCTAATGTTTTGATTTACAAATGGATACTTAGCTTATTTTCCTTCTAAATGGCATAATTACCTAAGTTATATAAAAAATGAGCTATACTTAGCTTATTTAGTTCATTTATGACATACTTAGCATACTTAGGTCAAAAATGGCATAATAATATTTGTTACATCCAAAATGATATAGACTTAGCTTATTTTCCTCGAAAATGACATAATAACCTTACTAAGATCCAAAATGACCTATTTACCTACCTTAGCTCTAAAATGACCTACACTTAGCATTTTTACCTAGCTTATCTCTAAGAAGAGGAGAGGAGAAAAAGAAAGAGAAGAAAAAAATCTTCTTCTTCTTCTTCTTCTTATTCTTCTTCTTCTTATTCTTCTTCTTCTTCTTCTTCTAACTAGTCTTCTTCTTCTACTACTTCTTCTTCTAACTTTCATCTTTCCGAATTTGCAGATTTGCTTTACATGAGGAAGGCTTGGATTCATGGAGTGTACTATTCTTCTGGTGCTTCCTTGTTGTTTATGAAAACTTGTTTGGATATGTATGTCTATATGGATATGTTGTTGGAAACTTGTTTGTGGTTATGTATATATGGATATGTTGGACTTTGTTGAACTAAGTTGTTGGATTTGACCAAATATATTGTTGGACATGGTGTTGGATATGTATGCATGTATATCTGTGTTTGAAACCATGTCTAATTAATTGGATTTAAATAAAAACAGGGGAGGTGTAGCTTCTTTGCCGCCCGCTAGCTGACGGCAAAGCTCTTTGCCGTCCACTAGCCGAGGGCCAAGAGGACACGTGGCGGTCACCTGTGCAAACTGGCAACACTGGCTGCCTATTTGGTCATTTTGCCGTCTGCAAGCGGACGGCAAAGTGACCAAATAGGCCTGGCAAACAGGGCCATCTATGTCGTCTGCTGGCCGACGGCATAGCTGGCCACGTGGCAGCATCCCAGTGCTGCCCTAGCTAAGCTCTTTGTCGTCCGTCAGCGGACGGCAAAGAGCTTTGCCGTCGGCTGGTGGACAGCAAAGAATGCCATTCACCCCCTAATGGCTCTCACCTCACACCGCTGTTGTCCATCATCGTTGCCGTCTGCTGGCCTCGGATGGCTGATGGCATAATCCTTTGCCGTCCGTTTCTACGAAGCAGACGGCAAAGAAGGCCTTTGCTGGCACGTGTTCAGCCGGACGGTTGCCGTTCACTGGCTGACGGCAAAGGGCTTTGCCGTCCGGCATCCGTGCCTTTGTCATCTGCCGTGGCGGATGGCAAAGAAGCTGATTCCAGTAGTGAGGGGAACTTAAAACTTCACAAAAATAAAAGTGAAAGTGAGAGGGACGAGCATTGTGAAAGTGGGAGCTAGCCTTGAACTTTGTTCATGCCCATGGAAACTTTGTGAATCTTAATTATAGAAACTTTTGAACAAAAATAATTATCCCCTTGTACAAATCCTTTGTATTGTAAAATTATTGTGCCAAGATTTGCCTTTAGGATGAGTAGATAGTTTGTTGATATGTGCTGTGCAAAAACAAAAACTTTGGCTGTAGTGCGTGATTTTACATTTTTTACTTGAACGTCGAAACTTTTTGCGCAGTATTTCTATACAAATTGTTTATTTTGTCCTGATGTTTCAGAATTTTTGGAGTAACAAAAGTATGGTATATGTTCAGATTTCTACAGACTGTCCTGTTTAAGACAGATTCTGTTTTTTATGCATTGTTTTGCTTATTTTCATGAAACTATCGATTTTATCGGTGGTATAAGCCATGGAAAAGTTATATTAGAGTAGATACAATGCACCAAGCTACCAAGGCGGAGAGGCAAGTGCAAGATGACTACAAATATGCCAAGTTCTCTTCCAAGACCTACGGCTCCTCCTACAACCAAGCTTCAATGACTCCGACACCTCCTTCTACAACAAAAGTTTCACCAAGCAATGGTGACAAGTCAAGTTCCAAGAAAACTTTGACATCTTCAAGTCATCCTCCTACTACAAGCAACTACAATCTGAGAGCTTCATCATCCTCCACCCCAAACGATGAGACCGTCAAGACGAGCTCCATCAAATGCTTCACATGTGGCAGCCGAGGCCACAAGTCCTCCGAGTGTATCAACAAGCACAACATGATCCTCAATGACGATGGCACCTATGAATCAATGAGCGACGATGAAATGGAAGCCCTTGAGCATGTGGCCATGCACCGACGCGTGAATGAAGAAGAAGATGAGAAAGTATTTTGTGATGAAGATTCGAGCCCCGCTCTCGTTGTCTCCAAGGTCTTGACACTTAAACACCAACAAGAGGAGGACCAAAGATGCCATATCTTCCACACCAAGGCGGGCATCAATGGTCGTTCCGTGAAGGTCATCATCGACGGAGGAAGTTGCCACAACTTGGCAAGCGAAGAACTATGCAACAAGCTCCAATTGTGTAAGATGAAGCATCCTCATCCTTACAAGGTACAATGGCTTAGCGACTCCGGCACCATTCAAGTGGAGCACATGGTCCAAGTATCCTCCAAAATCGGAGCATATGGAGACACTTTGGAATGTGATGTGGTTCCGATGTCCGTTTGCAATCTCCTACTTGGATGACCTTGGCAATTCGACTGTGGTGTCATCCACAACGGACGAACCAAGCACTATAGCTTCAGGATGAAGGGAAAGGAGTACGTGCTATGACCTATGTCACCAAGTCAAGTGATCGCCGACAAGCAAGCAACCACCCATCATGGAGAGAATAGTGAGAGAGTGATCCACCCAAAAGGGAGTGAGAGCCACAAGCCCAAAATGAGTGCCTCCAGGATGAACAAAAACTTAGTGATATTCGCTACCAAAAGTGAGATGAGAGAAGTTTGTGAAAACCCATCAAGTGTTATGCACTATGTCCTATTGTGCAAGGATGAGGCATCACTAACTCCTCTCACCCTCTACCTTTAGTGTTGTCTAATATCATGCAGGAATTCAAGGAAGTCTTCCCCGATGAGCTACCTCCGGGACTACCTCCACGTTGAGGCATCGAACAACGAATCGACCTCATCCACGGTGCACCGCTACCGAACAAGGCACCCTACTGTATCAACCCCGAAGAAACTAAGGAAATACAATGGCAAGTACAACAACTCATCAACAACGACCACGTACGTGAAATCTTAAGCCCTTGTGCCATTCCAGACATACTAGAGCCTAAGACGATAGTTTTCGCATGTGTTCCAACTGTAGGCCCATCAATGCCATCACGGTCCTCTATAGATATCCTATTCCTCGCCTTGACGACATGCTAGAAGAACTTAGTGGAGCCACCATTTTCTCTAAAATTGACCTTAAAAGTGGCTATTACCAAATCCGCATACAAGAAGGCGACGAATAGAAAACCGCATTTAAGACCAAATTTGGCTTATATGAATGGCTTGTTATGCCAATGGGCTTATCCGAAGCACCCGCTACATTCATGCGCGTCATGCATTTTGTTCTTAGCCCCTACATTGGCGTATTTGTCATGGTCTATTTTGATGATATTATTCTCTTTAGCAAATCTCTCAAAGATCATGTTACCCATCTTAGAACCGTTTTACAAACTCTTCGAAAAGAGCGTCTATATGCTAATATGGAGAAATGCAAATTTAGTGTTGACAAGCTCGTTTTCTTGGGTTTCATTGTGTCTTCTAAGGGTGTTCATGTAGATGAAGCTAAAATTGATGCTATTACGACTTGGCCACAACCAACCAACTTGCAACATGCGCGTAGTTTCCTTGGCTTAGCCGGTTTCTATTGTAGATTTGTTAAGGATTTTAGCACCATTGCATCTCCTTTGCATGCCTTGAGTAAGAAGCATTCACCTTTTATTTGGGGACCACCCCAAGATACCGCATTCAATGAGCTTAAGAATTTGCTTACACATGCTCCCGTGCTTGCTTTGCCCGATTTTGACAAAACTTTTGAAGTTCATTGTAATGCTAGTGGCAATGGTATAAGCGGTGTGTTAATGCAAGAGAAGTGCCCCATAGCTTACTTTAGTGAGAAACTTTCTGGAGCGCAACTCAATTATCCCATCTATGACAAAGAGCTATATGCTTTAGTGCGAGTTTTGCGTGAGTGGGAACATTATCTTCGCCCTCATGAATTTGCCATTCATACCGCCATGAAACGCTTAAATTCCTTAAGGGTCAAACTAAGTTGAACAAGCGTCATGCCAAGTGGAGTGAGTTCATAGAGTCATTTCCTTATGTCATCAAGTACATCAAAGGTAAGAAAAATGTTGTGGCGGATGCGCTTTCCCGCAAATGCATGCTTGTTACTAAACTTGAATTGGGTGTCATTGGCTTTGAGCACATAAAAGACTTGTATGTGCATGATACTACTTTTGCTATTCCATATGCCAAATGTTTGACGCATACATCTACTACCTCTTGAGCTTGCGTTGGTTTTTCCCTTGAAGAGGAAAGGGTGATGCAGCAAAGTAGAGTAAGTATTTCCCTTAGTTTGAGAACCAAGGTATCAATCCAGTAGGAGACAATGCACAAGTCATCGAATACCTGTACAAACAATCAACAACTTGCACCCAACGCGATAAAGGGGTTGTCAATCCCTTAACGGTTACTTGCGAAAGTGAGATCTGATAGAGATGATAAATGGTAAAGTAAAATATTTGGTATTTTTGGTTTATAGATCGGAAAGTAAAGATTGCAAAATAGTATATCGGAAACTAGTATGATGGAAAAGAGACTCAATATAATGGAAAAGAGACCCGGGGGCCATAGGTTTCACTAGTGGCTTCTCTCAAGATAGCAAATATTACGGTGGGTGGACAAATTACTGCCGACCAATTGATAGAAGAACGCATAGTTATGACGATATATAAGGAAATGATCATGATCATAGGCATCATGTCCGTATCAAGTAGACCAAAATGATTCTGCATCTACTACTATTACTCCACACATCGACCGCTATCCAGCATGCATCTAGAGTATTAAGTTCATTAAGAATAGAGTAACGCATTAAGTAAGATGACATGATGTAGAGGAATTAACTCAAGCAATATGATGAAAACCCCATCTTTTTATCCTCGATGGCAACAATACAATACGTGCCTTGATGCCCCTACTGTCACTGGGAAAGGACACCGCAAGATTGAACCCAAAGCTAAGCACTTCTCCCATTGCAAGAAAAACCAATCTAGTAGGCCAAACTAAACCGAAAATTCGAAGAGACTTGCAAAGATATCAAATCATGCATATAAGAATTCAGAGAAGAACCAAATAATATCCATAGATAATCTGATCACAAATCCACAATTCATCGGATCTCGGCAAACACACCGCAAAAGAATATTACATCGAATAGATCTCCCAGAACATCGAGGAGAACATGGTATTGAAAGTCAAAGAGAGAGAGAAGAAGTCGTCTAGCGACTAGCTATGGACCCGTAGGTCTGTGGTAAACTACTCACGCTTCATCGGAGAGGCAATGGTGTTGATGTAGAAGCCCTCCGTTATCAAATCCCCCTCCGGCAGGATGCCGGAAAAGGTCCCTAGATGGGATCTCATGGGTACAGAAGGTTGCGGCGGTGGAAAAGTGGTTTTGTGGCTCCCCTGGATGTTTTCAGGGTATAAGAGTATATATAGGCGAAGGAACTAGGTCAGGAGACCCACGAGGGGCCCATGAGGTAGGGGGCGCGCCCTCCACCCTCGTGGATGCCTCGTTGCGTCTCCGACTTCATCTCCAAGTCTTCTGGTTTGCTTCTGGTCCAAGAAAGATCATCGCGAAAGTTTCATTCCGTTTGGTATTCCTTTTCTGCGAAACTCTAAAATAGGTAAAAATAGAAACTGGCATTGGGCTCTCGGTAAATAGGTTAGTCCCAAAAATAATATAAAATTGCATATCAATGCATATAAACATCCAAAATAGATAATATAATAGCATGGAACAATCAAAAAGTATAGATACGTTGGAGATGTATCAAGCATCCCCAAGCTTAATTCCTTCTCGTCCTCGAGTAGGTAAATGATAAAAACAAAAAAAATTATGTGGAATGCTACCTAACATATTTATCCAGTAATTTTGTTTATTGTGGCATGAATGTTCATATCCAAAAGATTCAAAAACAAAAGTTTAATATTGACATAAAAATAGTAATACGTCAAGCATACTAACAAAGCAATCATGTCTTCTCAAAATAACATGGCCAAAGAAAGCTATCCCTACAAAATCATATAGTCTGGTTATGCTCTATATTCATCACACAAAAATCATGAACAAGCCCGATGACAAGCCAAGCAATTGTTTCATACTTTTGATGTTCTCAAACTTTTTCAATCTTCATGCAATACATGAGCGTGAGCCATGGATATAACACTAAGGTGGAATAGAATATGGTGGTTGTGGAGAAGACAAAAAGGAGAAGATAGTCTCACATCAACTAGGCGTATCAACAGGCTATGGAGATGCCCATCAATAGATATCAATGTGAGTCAGTAGGGATTGCCATGAAACGGATGCACTAGAGCTATAAGTTTATGAAAGCTCAAAAAGAAACTAAGTGGGTGTGCATCCAACTTGCTTGCTGATGAAGACGTAGGACATTTGAGGAAGCCCATTGTTGGAATATACAAGCCAAGTTATATAATGAAAAATTCCCACTAGTATATGAAAGTGACAAAATAGGAGACTCTCTATCATGAAGATCATGGTGCTGCTTTGAAGCACAAGTGTGGAAAAAGGATAGTAACACTGCCCCCTCTCTTCTCTAATTTTTTTGAATGGCTTCTTTGGCCTCTTTTTTTGGCTTCTTTGGCCTCCCCCTTTTTTTGATTTCCTCACATGGGACAATGCTCTAATAATGAAGATCATCACACTTTTATTTGCATACAACTCAAGAATTACAACTTGATACTTAGAACAAAATATGACTCTATATGAATGCCTCCGGCGGTGTACCGAGATGTGCAATGACTCAAGAGTGACTTGTATAAAAAATTATGAATGGTGGCTTTGCAAAAAATACTATGTCAACTACATGATCATGCAAAGCAAGATGACAATGATGAAGTGTGTGATAATAAACGGAACGGTGGAAAGTTGCATGGCCATATATCTCGAATTGGCTATGGAAATGTCAAAATAAGTATGTATGGTGTCTGTTTTGAGGAAGGTATATGGTGGGTGTGTGGTACCAGCAAAAGTTATGCGGTACTAGAGAGCTAGAAATGGTATAAGGGTGAGAGTGCGTATAATCCATGGACTCAACACTAGTCATAAAGAACTCACATTGACGCGGCTAATCAACGGGCTATGGAGATGCCCATCAATTGATGTCAATACGAGGAGTAGGGATTGCCATGCAACGGATGCACTAGAGCTATAAATGTATGAAAGCTCATCAAAAGAAACTAAGTGGGTTTGCATCCAACTCGCTTGCTCACGAAGACCTAGGGCATTTTGAGGAAGACCATCACTAGAATATACAAGCCAAGTTAAATAATGAAAATTCCCACTAGTATATGAAAGTGAAAAAATAGGAGACTCTCTATCATGAAGATCAACGTGCTACTTTTAAGCACAAGTGTGGAAAAAGGATAGTAACATTGCCCCTTCTCTATTTTTCTTTCATTTTTTTATTTGGGCCTACTCTTTTTTAGGCCTCTTTTTTTATTATTTTTCGTCTAGAGTCTCATCCCGACTTATGGGGGAATCAAAGTCTCCATCATCCTTTCCTCACATGGGACAATGCTCTAATAATGATGATCATCACACTTTTATTTACTTACAACTCAAGAATTAGAACAAAACATGACTCTATGTGAATGCCTCTAGTGGTGTACCGGGATGTGCAATGATTCAAGAGTGACATGTATGAAAGAATTATGAACGGTGGCTTTGCCACAAATACAATGTAAACTACATGATCATGCAAAGCAATATGACAATGATGGAGCATGTCATAGTAAATGAAATGGTGGAAAGTTGCATGGCAATATATCTCGGAATGGCTATGGAAATGCGATAATAGGTAGGTATGGTGGCTGTCTTGAGGAAGGTGTATGGTGGGTGTATGGTACCGGTGAAAGTTGCGCGATACTAGAGAGGCTAGCAACGGTGGAAGGGTGAGAGTGTGTATAATCCATGGACTCAACATTAGTCATAAAGAACTCAAATACTTATTGCAAAAATCTATTAGTTATCGAAACAAAGTACTACGCGCATGCTCCTAGGGGGATATATTGGTAGGAAAAGACCATTGCTCATCCCCAACTGCCACTCACAAGGAAGACAATCAATAAATAAATCATGCTCCAAGTTCATCACGTAACGGTTCACCATACGTGCATGCTATGGGAATCACAAACTTTAACACAAGTATCTCTCAAATTCACAATTACTCCAATAGCATGACTCTAATATCACCATATTCATATCTCAAAACAATCATAAAGAATCAAACTTCTCATAGTATTCAATGCACTTTATATGAAAGTTTTTATTATATCCCTCTTGGATGCCCATCATATTAGTACTACTTTTATAACAAAAGAAAATTACCATGTTGTTCTAAAAGACTCTCAAAATAATATAAGTGAAGCATGAGACTTCAATAATTTCTATAAAATAAAGCCACCGATGTGCTCTAAAAAGATATAAATGAAGTACTGGAGCAATATTGCCTAGCTCAAAAGATATAAGTGAAGCACATAGAGTATTCTGATAAATCACGGTTCATGCGTGTCTCTCCCAAAAGGTATGTACAGCAAGGATGATTGTGGTAAACTAAAAAGCAAAGACTCATATCATACAATACGCTCCAAGCAAAACACATATCATGTGGTGAATAAAATATAGCCTTAAGTAAAGTTACCGATAGACGAAGACAAAAGAGGGGATGCCTTCCGGGGCATCCCCAAGCTTAGGATTTTGGTTGTCCTTGAATATTACCTTGGGGTGCCTTGGACATCCCCAAGCTTAGGCTCTTGCCACTCCTTATTCCATAGTCCATCAAATCCTTACCCAAAACTTGAAAACTTCACAACACAAAACTCAACAGAAAATCTCATGAGCTCCGTTAGTATAAGAAAATAAATCAACACTTTAAGGTACTGTTGCAAACTCATTCTTTATTTATATTGATGTAATATCTATTGTATTCCAACTTTTCCATGGTTCATACCCCCCCCGATACAACCCATAGATTCATCAAAATAAGCAAACAACACGCGAAAAACTGAATCTGTCAAGAACAGAACAGTTTGTAGTAATCTGTAACTATCAAATACTTCCGTAACTCCAAAAATACAGAAAAATTAGCAAAACCTGAGAAATTTGTGTACCAATACATAGAAAAAATAATCAGATCAAAAGCACATTTCTGTGAATTATAAAAACTAATTTACTGGGCGTAAAAGATTCTGATTTTCAGCGGGATCAACACAATTATCACCGTAAGCTATCCTAAAGGTTTAACTTGGCACAAACACTAATTAAAACATAAAACCACATCCAACTAGAGTCTAGATGAATTATTTATTACTAGACAGGAAAAAAACAAAGAACAAAAATAAAATTGGGTTGCCTCCCAACAAGCGTTATCGTTTAACGCCCTTAGCTAGGCATAAAAACATGAATAGATCTAGGTACTGCCATAATAATGATAGGGCAAATATCTAAAGCTCATCTCATACTCTCTATGTTCAGCAGCAAGTTTCCTTTGTGGAAAGCAAAAGTAATCAAAAGGGGTAAATTTAATGGGATAAAGATCCCCAAGATCAAGCTCGAGAGGAATTGGTTCCTCCTTTGGCCCTTCATATTGTACAACCAACTCATCATTATAAATGTTCTTTTGACAAAAAGTCATGAGCTTTTGTTCAAGAGAGAAACCCAACCCATTGTTCTGAATAGCAAAATCATCGTTAAGTTCGGAAATCCTATCAACTAGAACATCGATAGGAACCCTCTTTCTTAAATTTTCATTATAAGCAACATGATCTAAGGATCGTAAACGCATTATGTCTTCTTGGTTAAAGAGAATTGCTTCTATGGGAGGACGTCCAGCATCCACCCTATAATGGGCAAAACTTTCATTAGCTTCTTTAATTATAAATCTGAACTCATGTGCTAGAAAGATGGTAGCTGCGTGCTTAATAGAAGAATGCTCGATACTGGAAAACTCTAGAAAAATTCTTTGTATGGAAGGATGCATGTGAATAAATTTTCTTTTAAGTTCATCTACGAGCAAAGATATAGCGTCCGCAAGACTACTAGTTTTATGGAGAATAGACCCACCCATAGTGGGTAAAGCACCAGCACAAGTAAAGAAATCTTGAATAACCCCTTTTCCAATAATATTGCCAGTACCAATACAGAACTTTTTAGTGTGCAAAATAGTAGGTTCTTCATGAGGATTAGTATTATCAAAAGCATCAAAGTTCCCCCCATCGTTACTACTATCCTTTTCAAAAGTAACCTCCCCAGTTTCATACATGATGGCAACAAACCAATCCAGCAAACAACCAACCAGAAAGAAGATGAACAGAAGAGCGGCAAAGAAAAAGAAAATCTTTTTGAAAATCATTTTAGAAGTGGGGGGAGGAAAACGAGAGGCGAATGGCGAATAATGTAATGCAAGAGAGAAGAGTGTATGATGGGTACTTGGTATGGCTTGACTTGATGTAGATCTCCCCGGCAACGGCGCCAGAAATTCTTCCTACTACCTCTTGAGCTTGTGTTGGTTTTTCCCTTGAAGAGGAAAGGGTGATGCAGCAAAGTAGAGTAAGTATTTCCCTCAGTTCTTTTTACTGGGAACTGTAGGGCAAAAAACCCATAGCATATCAAAAGCTTTATTAAAGACAGGTAAAAATTACAAGTGGAGGATTATAAGGGGTAATCGAGATAATCTAAAGAAAAGCAACAAAAGGGTACAAAAAGGGCCTCAAGGAGGCAGAAAAGAAACCCATCTCAGGAGATCATCCTTGTAGGCAGCTTTCAC
Organism: Triticum dicoccoides; assembly: GCF_002162155.2. Taxonomy (NCBI): domain Eukaryota; kingdom Viridiplantae; phylum Streptophyta; class Magnoliopsida; order Poales; family Poaceae; genus Triticum; species Triticum dicoccoides. The sequence goes on from NC_041393.1 coordinate 126,615,960, forward strand.
TTTGTATTGCATAAGGCCTATATCATGAATGAAAGCACATCTCCACTTATTAAACCTATATCTCTCATGCCTGAACACTTTTGCATTTCTGATGATCCAAATATTCCAATAGGCAATAAACACCACTTCAGTGAAGAAGGGTTTCCCAAAGCTTATCTTAGCATGCAAAACCAAATCAGCCATGGAATCACCAAAAGACCACTCAATTTGCAAATAATTCCAAACTCTGATACTAAAATTGCAGTTGAAAAACAAGTGGTCTCTGGTTTCCCTAGTCTGCAAAGGGCAAAGAACACAATTGACTCCATCATCCAAATGCCATTTCCTCCTCTCCACCATGTCCTTAGTGTTCAATCTGTCCATAATGAGCATCCGGGCAAACACCTTGATTTTCATGGTGCAAGAGGACTTCCAAATCCAAGAGGTCAAAGGGTTAAAGGACTCAGATGCAAAAGCATGGGGGTAGAACATCTTTGGTTTGTACCCCTTTGAAGTGCCTTGCCAAAACCAAATATCCTTGGACCCAGGGTTTCTATGTTGGCTCTCCATCAGGGTCTGCAGAAGGACCAGGTCATCAAAAGCTTGGGCAGATAGTGGAAGATGGAAGTGCTGGAAAAAGTCTTGGGATTCAAAAAACTCTTTAACAGTGATCTAAGGGTCCTTGGCATAAGAAAACAGCCTGGGAAATCTGGTTTGAAGAGAAGAAGCTTCTTGGCCAAGCTGCCAGTTGTCAGACCACATAAGAGCAGTGTCACCTTCATTTATATGAACCCAAGAGCAATCTCTAAAGCTTTGCATAACCTTGCAAATATCTTTCCACCAAAAGAAACCACAAACAGAGGTTCCCTAGGGCACCCTATCATGATAATAAGTATCCCATATTAAGGAAACCCAAGGAAGATCTTTCTTATTAAGGAAGTTGTTTGCATGCTTGAGAAGTAGAGCCACATTTTGCACACCAAGGTTAAGAATGCCAAGGCCTCCCCTGTTTTTAGGTCTGCAAATAAGATCCCAAGCAGCAAGGGAAGGAGCAGGCTCATCTCTATGTTTCCTCCAGAGGCATTGCCTCTAAATTCTTTCCAACCACTTTAAGATTCCTGTAGGAACGGCCAAACTGCAAAGGAAAGAAGATGGGCATTGATGACAAGGCGGAGTTTAAAAATTGTAGTCTTTCTCCCTGGTTTAAGAAGGAGGAGCTAGCAGTCATTCTCCTCTCTATGCAGTCCACCAAAGGCATGAAATTAACCATTTTTGGCCTTGTAGTTCCTACAGGCAGCCCCAGATAAGTAAAAGGCATTTTCCCAATTTGATATCCAAAAGTAGCTACTAAATCAATCATCTGAGCAGAGTCCACATTGATTGGTATAATAAAAGATTTGTGATAGTTTACATCAAGACCAGTGGACAAGGAAAAAACTCTCAGCATGTCCTTCGGGGCAACACGCCGGTCCCTTTAGCAGGTAGAATGATGAGTGCATCATTAGCATATTGAATGACAGGGTAATCCTGATCATGGCATGGAATAGGCAGATGAAGGATGCCTCTTCTGAACATGTCATTAATGACTGTCTCTAGTAGGTCAGCAACTAAGACAAACAGGAGAGGGGAGATAGGATCCCCTTGTCTAACTCCCTTTTTGCAAATGAATTTCCTTCCTGGCACACCATTAAGAAAAACAGAGGAGGTGCCAGTAGATAAGAGTTGCTTCATCCAAAGGATCCACTTCTCATCAAAACCTTTATATATCAAGATTTGGATGATAGCCTCATGCTCCAGAGAATCAAAAGCTTTATCAAAATCAAGCTTAAGGATTACAATTGGCCTCTTGGATTGATGACGCTGATGCAAATACTCAAAAGTCCAGCCATTGCAATCTTGAATTGTTCTGTTCTTAATAAAACCATACTGGTTCTTATGCACACACTGCATGATCAGATCTTGGAACCTATTAGCTGCCATCTTGGATAGAAATTTCAGACCCATTCTTGTTAAAGAAATAGGTCTAAAGTCTCCCACCTCTTCAGGTGACAGCTCTTTGGGCACCAGAGTGATATATGAATCATTAATATTTTCTAGTTTAGCAGAACCATCAAAGAAAGCTTGAGCTAGCCCATAAAAATCCTTGGAAATTAAGTGCTAGCACTTCTTAAAGAACAAACCATTAAAGCCATTAGGGCCAGGTGCTTTATCCACAGGCATGTGCTTCACAACATTGTCCATTTCCTCCTTCTCAAAAGGCCTAGTTAGCATATCTAGACCCTCCATAGGAGTGATGAGGGAGGAAAGGTCAAAACCCATCACAATACCCCTTGAAGAACCGATTCTGTTTTTGAAGCAATTCCAAATAATTCCCTCCATTTGAGAATGCTCAGTCACCATAGTCCCATCAAGCAATTTTAAACTTGCAATGGAATTCCTTCTGTGCCTCTTAGTAGCCATGGCATGAAAATACCTTGTGTTTTCACCCCCGACTTTGATGTACCTAATAGTACATCTTTTCTTCCAATAAAGGAATTGGAGGGGGAGCAACTTATCCACATGGGCCTTAACCACTCTTCTAAAGTCTGACTCATGCCTGTAGAGTGGCCTAAATTCCTCAAGCCATCCAAAAGCACAATAACATAATTGCATTTACAGACCAGGGTTTTAAGTTTGGAAATGTTCTTCTTCCACCTTTTAAGGCACATTCTCAAGGACCTGAATTTGTCAGCAATCCTAGCAGTGATGTGGCCCTTCCAGGAGTTTTTTTGACAAGATGACTCAACACAATCCATAAAGCCATCCAACTCCAGCCAATAATTCTCAAACCTAAAGAGGTTAGATTTGGGAATAGAAGTTTTAGTGGTAACCACACAGGGGACATGGTCAGATGCAGTCTTGGCAAGAGGGAGCACTTCGGTCATAGGATAGTCAGATATGCAATCAACAGAAGTGAAGAACCAATCAAGCTGCTCAAGAAGAGGGATATCCTGCATGTTTGACCATGTATAAGATCTGCCCTTGATAGGTAATTCCAAGAGGCCCAAGTGCCCAATTATATCATTGAAGATGAACATGTCATTCAAATCACCACCAGGTAAATCTCTATTATCTAAGGATCTCAAAAAATTAAAATCCCCTCTTGAACATGTGTTGGTTTTCCCTTGAATAGGAAAGGGTGATGCAGCAAAGTAGCGTAAGTATTTCCCTCGGTTTTTGAGAATCAAGGTATCAATCCAGTTGGAGGCTACAATCAAATCCCTCGTACCTACACAAACAAATAAGAACCTTGCAACCAACGCAATAAAGGGGTTGTCAATCCCTTCACGACCGCTTGCAAAAGTGAGATCTGATAGAGATAATAAGATAAATATTTTTGGTATTTTTATGATATAGATTGAAAAGTAAAGATTGAAAGATAAAATAGATCGGAAACTTATATGATGGAAAATAGACCCAGGGGCCATAGGTTTCACTAGTGGCTTCTCTCAAGATAGCATAAGTATTACGGTGGGTGAACAAATTACTGTCAAGCAATTGATAGAAAAGTGCATAGTTATGAGAATATCTAGGCATGATCATGTATATAGGCATCACGTCCGCGACAAGTAGATCGAAACGATTCTGCATCTACTACTATTACTCCACACATCGACCGCTATCCAGCATGCATCTAGAGTATTAAGTTCATAAGAACACAGTAATGCATTAGGCAAGATGACATGATGTAGAGGGATAAACTCAAGCAATATGATATAAACCCCATCTTTTTATCCTCGATGGCAACAATACAATACGTGCCTTGCTGCCCCTACTGTCACTGGGAAAGGACACTGCAAGATTGAACCCAAAGCTAAGCACTTCTCCCATTGCAAGAAAGATCAATCTAGTAGGCCAAACAAAACTAATAATTCGAAGAGACTTGCAAAGATAACAAATCATACATAAAAGAATTCAGAGGAGATTCAAATATTGTTCAAAGATAATTTTGATCATAAACCCACAATTCATCGGATCTCGACAAACATACCGCAAAAAGTATTACATTGAATAGATCTCCAAGACGATCAAGGAGAACTTTGTATTGAGATCCAAAGAGAGAGAAGAATCCATCTAGCTAATAACTATGGACCCGAAGGTCTGAGGTAAACAACTCACACTTCATCGGAGAGGCCATGGTGTTGATGTAGAAGCCCTCCATGATCGATTTCCCCTCTGGCGGAGTGCCGGAAAAGGCCCCAAGATGGGATCTCACAGGTACAGAAGGTTGCGGCAGTGGAAATAGGGTTTTGTGGTGCTACCAGATGTTTTCAGGGTATATGAGTATATATAGGCAAAAGAAGTCAGGCAGGGGAGCCACAAGGGGCCCACGAGCGTGGGGGCGCACCTACCTCCTGGGCGCGCCCTCCTGCCTCGTGGCCGCCTCGTTGCTTCGTTGACGTCCACTCCAAGTCTCCTGGATTCTGTTTGTTCCAAAAACGATTCTCCCGAAGGTTTCATTCCGTTTGGACTCCGTTTGATATTCCTTTTCTGCGAAACACTGAAATAGGCAAAAAAAATAGCGATTTGCACTGGGCCTCGGGTTAATAGGTTAGTCCCAAAAATAATATAAAAGTGCATAATAAACCCAATTAAACATCCAAAACATATAATATAATAGCATGGAACAATCAAAAATTATAGACACGTTGGAGACATATCAAGCATCACCAAGCTTAATTCCTGCTCGTCCTCGAGTAGGTAAATGATAAAAAAACAGAATTTTTGATGTGGAATGCTACCTAGCATAATTCTCAATGTTATTTTATTTATTGTGGCATGAATGTTCGGATCCGAAAGATTCAAGATAGAAGTTTAATATTGACATAAAAATAGTAATAATTCAAGCATGCTAACCAAGCAGTTTATGTCTTCTCAAAATAACATGGCCAAAGAAAGTTATCCCTACAAAATCATATAGTCTGGCTATGCTCTATCTTCATCACACAAAATATTTAAATCATGCACAACCCTGGTTTCAGCCAAGCAATTGTTTCATACTTTAGTATTCTCAAACTTTTTCAATCTTCACACAATACATGAGCATGAGCCATGGACATAGCACTATAGGTGGAATAGGATGGTGGTTGTGGAGAAGACAAAAAAAGGAGAAGATAGTCTCACATGAACTAGGCGTATCAACGGGCTATGGAGATGCTCATTAATAGATATCAATGTGAGTGAGTAGGGATTGCCATGCAACGGATGCACTAGAGCTATAAGTGTATGAAAGCTCATCAAAAGAAACTAAGTGGGTGTGCATCCAACTTGCTTACTCACGAAGACCTAGGGCAATTTAAGGAAGCCCATCATTGGAATATACAAGCCAAGTTCTATAATGAAAAATTTCAACTAGCATATGAAGGTGACAACATAGGAGACTCTCTATCATGAATATCATGGTTCTACTTTGAAGCACAAGTGTGGTAAAAGGATAGTAACATTGTCCCTTCTCTCTTTTTCTCTCATTTTTTTGATGGGCTTCTTTGGCCTCTTTTTTTTATTTGGGCTTCTTTGGCCTCTTTTATTTTTCATAAAGTCGGGAGACTCATCCCAACTTGTGAGGGAATCATTGCTTCCATCATCCTTTCCTCACATGGGACAATGCTTTAATAATGAAGATCATCACACTTTATTTACTTACAACTCAATATTACAACTCGATACTTAGAACAAAATATGACTCTATGTGGATGCCTCCGGCGGTGTACCAGGATAATGAATCAAGAGTGACATGTATGAAAGAATTATGAATGGTGGCTTTGCCACAAATACGATGTCAACTACATGATCATGCAAAGCAATATGACAAAGGTGGAGCGTGTCATAATAAACGGAACGGTGGAAAGTTGCATGGCAATATATCTCGGAATGGCTATGGAAACGCCATAATAGGTAGGTATGGTGGCTATTTTGAGGAAGGTATATGGTGGGTGTATGCTACCTCTTGAGCATGCGTTGGTTTTCCCTTGAAGAGGAAAGGGTGATGCAGCAAAGTAGCGTAAGTATTTCCCTCAGTTTTTGAGAACCAAGGTATCAATCCAGTAGGAGGCTACACGCAAACCCCTCGTACCTGCACAAACAAATAAGAACCTTACAACCAACGTGATAAAGGGGTTGTCAATTCCTTCATGGCCACTTGCAAAAGTGAGATCTGATAGAGATAATAAGATAAATATTTATGGTATTTTTATGATATAGATTGGAAAGTAAAGATTGCAAAATAAAACAAATCGGAAACTTATATGATGGAAAATAGACCCGGGGGCCATAGGTTTCACTAGTGGCTTCTCTCAAGATAGCATAAGTATTATGGTGGGTGAACAAATTACTATCAAGCAATTGATAGAAAAGTGCATAGTTATGAGAATATCTAGGCATGATCATGTATATAGGCATCACGTCCGCGACAAGTAGATCGAAACGATCCTGCATCTACTACTATTACTCCACACATCGACCGCTATCCAGCATGCATCTAGAGTATTAAGTTCATAAGAACAGAGTAACGCATTAGGCAAGATGACATGATGTAGAGGGATAAACTCAAGCAATATTATATAGACCCTATCTTTTTATCCTCAATGGCAACAACGCAATACGTGCCTTGCTGCCCCTGCTGTCACTGGGAAAGGACATCGCAAGATTGAACCCAAAGGTAAGCACTTCTCCCATTGCAAGAAAGATCAATCTAGTAGGCCAAACCAAACTGATAATTCGAAGAGACTTGGAAAGATAACAAATCGTACATAAAAGAATTCAGAGGAGATTCAAATATTGTTCATAGATAATCTTGATCATAAACCCACAATTCATCGGATCTTGACAAACACACCGCAAAAATAATTACATCGAATAGATCTCCAAGAAGATCGACGAGAACTTTGCATTGAGATCCAAAGAGAGAGAAGAAGCCATCTAGCTAATAACTATGGATCCAAAGGTCTGTGGTAAACTACTCACACTTCATCGGAGAGGCTATGGTGTTGATGTAGAAGCCGTTCGTGATCGATTCCCCCTCCGGTGGAGCGCCGGAAAAGGCCCCAAGATGGGATCTCACAGGTACAGAAGGTTGCTGCGGTGGAAATAGGGTTTCGTGGTGCTCCTGGATGTTTTCAGGGTATATGAGTATATATAGGCGAAGGAAGTCGGTCAGGGGAGCCACGAAGGGCCCACGAGGGTGGGGGCGCGCCTCCCTGCCTCTTGGCTTCCTCGTTTCTTTCTTGATGTCCACTCCAAGTCTCCTGGATTGCGTTTGTTTCAAAAATAACTCTCCCAAAGGTTCCGTTCCGTTTGGACTCCGTTTGATATTCCTTTCTGTGAAATACTGAAATAGGCAAAAAACAGCAATTTGGACTGGGCCTCCGGTTAATAGGTTGGTCCCAAAAATAATATAAAAGTGCATAGTAAAGCCCATTAAACATCCAAAACAGATAATATAATAGCATGGAACAATCATAAATTATAGATACGTTGGAGACGTATCAAGCATCCCCAAGCTTAATTCCTGCTCGTCCTCGAGTAGGTAAATGATAAAAATAGAATTTTTGATGTGCAATGCTACCTATCATATTTCTCAATATAATTTCCTTTATTGTGGCATGAATGTTCATATCCCAAAGATTCAAGATAAAAATTTTATATTGACATAAAAACAGTAATACTTCAAGCATACTAACAAAGTAATCATGTCTTATCAAAATAACATAACCAAAGAAAGCTTATCCCTACAAAATCATATAGTTTGGCCATGCTTCTATAACGTCCCAAGTTTTCAATTTGGAATGTTATACATTAGATCATCATTGCATATCATATTTTATTGCATTTTGGCTTGATCCTAGAAATTCTACGCAACTCAAGGACCCGCGGAGAGAGTTGTGGATTTCGTTATTTTCATATTTGAGTTTTCTCAAATTTTGGAAAGAGGATCGTTTGATTTTAATTATTTTCTCTTCGAATATTTCTTTTATAAAAATAAAAGAGAGGGGATAAAATGACTTCCTCAAAATAAAGAAATATTGGAGATTAAATATTAAAAATCAAATAAGATTTTTATTCGGAGTTTTACCGCTATTTTATTTGAATTAGGAAAAAATGTGTTTTTCAAAATTGCATTAGAAACCCAAATAAATGTTCACCCTGTCCGTCTTATTTCTATAGGACGGCGAAAATTTATGTCAGGATTTTTGCAGTCTGTTTAGTATTTCTTTTCTTTGTTTTTCTGCTCGCAGAATTATTTAAAAAAAAAGAGGAACCGACTTAGTCGGGCCGTACCTGACCCGGACTCGTCCGGCCGACCCTCTTAAAAGGCCTGCCCGGAACCACCGCCAGCCCAGTCGCCCGCCCCCGAAACCCTAGCCGCCGCCTCGTAAACCGCACTGTCGCCGCCCCCGGATTCGTCGCACGTTGCTGCCGCCGCCGCCCGCGTCTCACAGCCGACCGCCAACGCCCCTCGCCGCCGCCGGATCCGTCGACCCCGCCGCCACCCACTGCTTGTCGCCGCCACAGACCACCGCTGGAGTTGCCACCGCCCTTGCCGGACTTCGTCGAGGTAGCCGCCGCCGCCGCCAGTTTTCTCTAGAAAACCGTGCGATTTTTTAAGAACCCTTGGTTTATTTTTTTTAGATCGGTTTTATTTTTTTCTTGGTTTAGTTATTTAGCGAACGCCCGTTCGTACGTTCGTTTTAACGAATGGTTTTCACCGTTTATCCACAAATAGCGAACGTTCGTTCGTTAGCCTGTTCGTAAGTTTTTCTTTTTCTAGGGTTTTCCGTGATTATTTCTGATCGTGATTTCAGCCCAGATCTTAGTTTTAGTTTTTCTTTTCGCTCGTTTGTCAGAATCAGGCGATTCAAGCGCCTAGAGTTTCGTCTCTAAGCCCTCTTTCTGTTTAACCAACTTGAACTTGACTTAAGTCCAAATTAGTAAACAGATCTTATTTCTTTCGCAGTTTGAGTTTTGTTGCTTCGTTTGATTTGATTCTTTTTGCAAACCGGAGTTCTTAAGTTGAACTTTCTGGTTAGATATTTTATTTGAGTTTTACCCCATGCTTCCAGTTGAGTGCTTATTGTATGCTTGTTTGTTTGCGATAGAGTACCCGGAGTGCGAAGCGTGCTACTGTGAGTCTCTAGGTTTCACGGATCATCAGCAAGGCAAGTAACACTTTGATCATACCTCTTTACTACCCAATTTTATTGCATTAGATCAATACTCAAACAATTGCATGGTTAGGATCTGTTTAACATGTGGGTTTTGGGAAGTAGATGAGGTAGTACCTATTTACATGTTTATTATCAAACCTTTAGGAGTTACTTCTACATATTGCTTATCATGCTATGTTATGCTAGTAGACGTGGATTGGGTGAGTGTATCCACGATAGATGTGAGTATTTTTATTTAATGGTTAACTTAAGGTGGCTACTTAAATACACATCTGGGTGGATTGAGGCACCTGGGGAACCCAGTGTTGCCTATTTTTTTGGAAATCCCGGGGTTACCGTGTGCTTATCCTATGGACTGCCACCCAGGCTCAAAGGGATCATAAGATTATTCATGCTAGAAACTTCTGTGTGCAGCCACAAGCTATTATGGGCTCTAGCATAGTTGAGTAAGTTGCAAGACCTCTTTCAGTGGTGGGCTAGCAGATGTAGGGGAAAGTAGGTGTAACTGTCCACCCAGAGTAAAGAGTTATTGTTTCAGAAAGACTGTGTCTCGACTCTCCGACCATGGATGTATTCGAGTCTTGTGGGGAAAAGTGCGCAAACCTCTACAGAGTGTATAAACTAATCATGGTTAGCCATGTCCCCGCTTATCGACATCTTGAGTATCTAGTTCTTGGATTATCATGTTGATCTCGTCACTCTTAATATAATTTGATTGAGTTTAATGATGATGCTTATTTGGGATTGAGTTGGGTGAACCTTCTCAATGTTTAACAACCACCATGATAGTTAAATGAAATTTATTCCTTTGTTGTAGGGAAAAATTGGCTTTATGCAAAACAGTAACCATAGAGCTTTCCACCAGCCATATATGCATGTAGTGATAGCAATTGTTTCTGTACATTACTCTTTATGTATTACATTGCCAGCATATTCCATGTGCTGACCCGTTTCGGGCTGCAACATTTCATGTTGCAGACTTTTCAGACGACGAGTAAGGTGCCTTAGGTCGTGATCTTTCACTCGGTGATGCCGTTGGAGTTGATGGACTCACTTTATCTTCCAAGCCTTCCGCTGTTATCGTTTTAGATGGCCTTAAGCCATATTTATTGCAATAATTTCTCTTTTGAGACTATTCGATGTAATAAGTGTGTGATTGCTACTCTACTATAAAACCTTAAGTAATGTGTGTGTCAGCATTACTGATCCAGGGATGACACTGATGCACAGAGATCAGACTATTTGAGGTCTGGTCGCTACAAGATGGTATCAGAGCACACGCTGACTCTAGGACATGACTCGGCAGCCCACATCACCATGGGACGCATTGGAGAAGTTTACCACAAGGATCTCAAGGATACTATCTACCAGATTTGTGGGTGCCGAGATGAGCAATGGGAGATAGTCAGTACCAGGAAGGATAGATCTATTACTGCTTTCATCCAGGAGTTAAACCATCACATTCGTCGCCAGGAGAACCAGATGTGCACAGGCATGATGGATCTGAAGAAGGAAATGACCAAGATCATGGAGTTGGAGGAAGAACTCAAGTCTACACGCGATGGATATGTGGAGGAAATGACGATACTCATGGAGAAGAATGACGATCTGACAAGGAAACTAGGAGTATTCATGGGAGACCCCGCGCTGGGAGGAGAAGATGACGATTCCATTCGTTCGGAGGACTACATCATCATAAACGACACCGACTCAGACCCCGACGATAGTGATGATGACTATGTTGATGAAGCTGGAGCAGATATCATGGAGTCTTCCACTGATTAAGTTTTCTAGTCGACCACCATAACAGTAGTAGTATTCCCCCAAGTATATAGTATAGTCCAAGCACTTTTGTAATGATAGTTAGACCGATGTATGCCCTTACTTGTTTTGATTGAAGTGATATTGTTTGTGTTTGTCTCATGAGCATATGGGTAGTGTTTTCCCCCTAGACCTCATTCTATTCTATTTTCTCATCTTTTCTAAACCCATCAGATGCCTCCAAGACGTGACAATGGATTTTCTTTCCCACCGGAGCTCACTCAGTTGATCCAGCAGTAGAATACCCTGATGCAGCTACTAGTCCAGAATCAGAATCAAGGGAGCAACAACAACAACCCACCACCACCACCACCACCTGTTGATCACTTAGCCCATTTCCTAGTAGCACCGAGCCGATAGTTGCAGATGATTGTGAAAGTGCAACTATCCTTAGGTGGTTTTGGTAATTCCTAACAGCATATAGCTCATTGAGCTAACATCTTTCCAAGACAAACATTTTAGGAAAAGTTCAATGAATGGCATGGCATAGATGAGGAAAGTGGATCCCTCAAAATTCTAAGGATAAAAGGATTGGCTCAAGCTCAAAAGCTCAAGACTCTACATTTTACATTTTAGTGATCCAAGATCACATTGAGTCTATAGGAAAAGCCAATACTATCAAGGAGGGATGAGGTGTTGCTTAATGAGTTTCTTGCTCCACAGTGCTTAGTGATATGCTCCAAAAACCCTCAACTACTTTCTGATATCCACATATGACCTAAACCTAAAGTCAAACTCGGCCCCACCGATTCTTTCTATCCGGCGCCACCGAGTTTAGATGTCATAGCTACTTCCACAAACCCTAGGCAAATCGGTCTCACTGATAGGGATCTCGGTCTCACCAAGATGGGATTGTAATCTCTTTGTTTCCCTTCGTAATGTTTCGGTCTAACCGAAGTGAGCGATCGGTCCCACCAAGATTGCAATGTAAACTCTCTGTTTCCTTTTTGTAACATTTTGGTCCAACCGAAAAGAGCGAATCGGTCCCACCGAGTTTACCTGACCAACTCTCTGGAAAGCTTATTACCAAAATCGGTCTCACCGAGTTTGTGTAATCGGTCTCACCGAGATTACGTTATGCCCTAACCCTAACCATATCGGTCCTACCGAGTTGCATGTCGGTCCCACCGAAAACCCTAACGGTCACTAGGTTTACTAAATCGGTCTAACCGAGTTTGTTGATTCGGTCCCACTGAGATTGGTAAATTGTGTGTAACGGTTAGATTTTGTGTGGAGGCTATATATACCCCTCCACCTTCACTTCATTCGTGGAGAGAGCCATCAAAAAAACCTACACTTCCAACTTACCATTTCTGAGAGAGAACCACCTACTCATGTGTTGAGGCCAAGATATTCCTACCATATGAATCTTGATCTCTAGCCTTCCCCAAGTTGCTTTCCACTCAAATCTTCTTTCCACCAGATCCATATCCTGTGAGAGAGAGTTAAGTGTTGGGGAGACTATCATTTGAAGCACAAGAGCAAGGAGTTCATCATCAACACACCATTTGTTACTTCTTGGAGAGTGGTGTCTCCTAGATTGGCTAGGTGTCACTTGGGAGCCTCTGACAAGATTGTGGAGTTGAACCAAGGAGTTTGTAAGGGCAAGGAGATCGCCTACTTCATGAAGATCTACCGCTAGTGAGGCAAGTCCTTCGTGGGCGACGGCCATGGTGGGATAGACAAGGTTGCTTCTTCGTGGACCCTTCTTGGGTGGAGCCCTCTGTGGACTCGCGCAACCGTTACCCTTCGTGGGTTGAAGTCTCCATCAACGTGGATGTACGATAGAACCACCTATCGGAACCACGGCTCAAAAATCACCGTGTCTCCAAATTGTGTTTGATATCTCCAAACCCTTCCCTTTACATTCTTGCAAGTTGCATGCTTTACTTTCTGCTGCTCATATACTCTTTGCATGCTTGCTTGGATTGTGTGAAGATTGCTTGACTTGTGCTAAGATAGCTAAAATTTGCCAAAGACTAAAATTGGGAAAAGGTTAAGTTTTTTAATTGGTTAAGTAGTCTAATCACCCCCCCCCCCTCTAGACATACTTCCGATCCTACAAGTGGTATCAGAGCTTCGGTCTCCATTTGCTTTGATTTCCATAGCTTTTGGTGGTCATAGCTTTGGTTTCACAACCTAGGAGAGTATGGCGTCTAGCGAGGGAAATTATCACCGTAAAGGTCCTTACTTTGATGGTACTAATTTTGCTAGTTGGAAGCATAAGATGAAAATGCATATCCTCAGACTTAACCCCGTCGTTTGGGCTATTGTGTATATTGGCTTGCAAGGAGAATTCTTTGATGGGAGGGAACCAAACCGTGAAGCTAGTGCGGAAGAATTGAAGATGCTACAATACAACACTCAAGCTTGTGATATCCTCTTCAACGGATTGTGCCCCGAAGAATTCAATAAAATCAGCCGCCTTGAGAATGCAAAGGAAATTTGGGATACTTTGATTGATATGCATGAAGGTACTGACTCTGTCAAGGAATCCAAGTTGGATGTGCTCCAAAGTCAACTTGACAAGTTCAAAATCAAGGATGGTGAGGGTGTCGCTAAAATGTAATATAGGCTTGCACTTATCACAAATGAGATTGCGGGCTTAGGAAGTGAAGAGATGACCGACAAATTCATCATCAAGAAGATCCTAAGAGCATTGGATGGAAAATATGATACCGTGTGCACATTGATCCAAATGGTGCCCAATTACAAGAATCTCAAGCCAACGGAAGTCATTAAAAGAATTGTTGCTCAAGAGATGTCACTCAAGGATAAGGAGGAACTTCACAACAAGTCAAGTGGTGCTTACAAAGCCTCATGTGAAGCTCCCACATCATCAAGTGAGAAACAAACCTTCAATGAAGAATTGAGCTTAATGGTGAAGAACTTCAACAAATTCTACAAGAGTAGAAGCTCCAAGTCAAGGTCCTACAATGACAAAAGATCTTTCAGTCGAGAGCGCAATTGCTACAATTGTGGGAGACCCGGACACTATTCCAATGAGTGTACGGCACCCTACAAAAGAATAGAAGATTCTCCCAAGAGAAGAAGTAGAAGAGAAGAATCACCGCCAAGAGAGGGGAGGAGTAGAGATGATCATTATGAACGAAGAACATCCCGGAGAAGCAAGGATTCGGAAAGGAAGGACAAATCATCAAAGAGCTACACAAACTGAAGAAATCAAGCTCATGTTGGTGAATGGGTATCCGGTTCGGACTCTGAACATCACTCCGAGAGAAGCTATCACTCCGACTCCGAACATACTCAAGATGAAGGTGTTGTCGGTCTAGCACTTGTGTCAACCAACTCCTACGACATATTTGATTCACCAAATGAAGGAATTGGAAGATGCTTCATGGCTAAATGCCCAAAGGTAACACACCCCGAGTACGTTGATTTCAATAGTGATGAAGATGACTTGTTAGGTGATGATGATTTACTTATTGACAACTCTAGTGATGAATACTATGATGAAACGTCAATTAATCATGCTAATCAAGATAAAACGAATGACAATGATAAGGAGAAAATTGAGCTTCTAACTAAAGAACTAAACACTCTTAAGTTAGCTCATGAAACTATCTTGGAAGATCATCGAGAACTTTTAAGGACTCATGAGAAGTTACGCTTTGAAAAGCTCAATCTTGAGCAAGAGCATGAGTTCTTAAAGGCGATCTTCGTAAGAAAAGTTCTTCTTACATTGCCAAGCATTTACTCTTATCTACTTACATGCCTCAAGTCAAGTCTAGTAACAAAAACAAGAAGGATTCTTCCTCTAGTAGTAACAATAATCATGTTAAACCCAATATTGTTGCTTCTAGTAGTTCTCTTGATTCCACTAATGATTCTCTTAGCCAAGTTACACTTGAGCAAGAAAATAGCTTATTGAAGGGAATTATAGAGAAAGGTGTTTACAAGAGCCTTGCCGGGAGTAAGCAATTCGAGGAAATTGTACGCAAGCAAGGAAGGCACCGGAAGAATCAAGGTGTTGGTTTTGAACGAAAGTTCAATGCCAATGGAGTTGAGTGGGAAGAAGATCAATACCCCAAGACGAAGTTTGTTCCTCAACAAGAGAAGTATGATCCTACTTCCTTCAAGGGGACACAAGCTCAAGATGATCTTCCACCACAAGACCACAAGCAAAAAGGCAAGGACAAGCTTCAAGAGGAGATTGATGCATTTGAAGAAGCTCCTAAGGCTTTGGTCAAGTGGGTTCCCAAGACTACGTCAAGTTCTACTTCATCAAGCACGACTACAACTCCAAGGATTCCCATCAAGATGATGTGGATCCCGAAGAAGAAGAACTAGAGAGTTCTTGAGGGTGACTCCGCCAACATACTTCACTCATATCTTTTTGGCAACAACAAGTGCAATCAACTTCCACATCTTGCACTAGTTCAAGGAGTCACAAACCCTCATGTTGGTAAGGCAAGGGACAAGGTAACCTAATGCCTTCATGGACATCATCTTGTGTGTGCATCACTCTATGTCTATGGATATACTTGTTTGTTCCTTGTGGGACTAACCCGTGTAGGTATTGAAAGTGCAACTCACTCCAAGGATTGCTCCAAATGATCTTCATCAACATTGAGCATCCACATCTTCAACACCTACATGAAGTCATCATCGACAAAACCCAAGGTTAGTTCATCCCTCTTAGGGGGGATCTCACATCTAGGGGGATCTTAACTCTAAGAATCGAGTCAAAGCAACTCTAATGATGTGAACACATCAATGCATTATGTAAAAGTGGTAACCCCACTTGAGCTTAAACGATGAGTATGACCTATGATCAAATGTTCTCATTTGGCTCCTAAGTCAATATACTCATATATAGATGACCTAGTCATCGCCAATTGTCTGATAGATGCTAGAATTGGTTGTGCATGCTTTGCTACATATTTCATTTGCCATTTTATTGTGTGAGCATGTTGGTTGCATATTTAACTCATTCAAGGACATCCACTTGTTGCTTTGATTGATTGGCTTCTTTTTCTTTTGCCAAGTGGATGAACAAGAATGCCTAAGAACCTTCTCTAGCTATCTATGCTTTTCTTATCTCAAACTCTATTCATGCTACATCACAAAATTTGATCAAGTCAGATTCGAACCACTCTGTGTGAGGAGCAATCGGAGTCCCCGATTCGTCATAGACTTAAACTTACAAAACTTCTTTGTGCGTTTCGGTCTGACCGATTCTTCCATTTCGGTCATAGCGAGATCACTAAGACGATCTAGGTTTTCAATCTCGATGCAACCGATTTGAACCTTTCGGTCTCACCGAGTTGCTGTAACTGTCAACAGTTATGCATCTCGGTGCCACCGAGTTGTTCCACTCGGTCACACCGACAGGGTCGGGCTATATATACTCATGGGCAAAAATTTGGAAACTTTCTCCAAACCCCTTCGCCCGCACATAGCTCGCTCTGCCTCCAGGGTCTCCGGATCGTCAACTTCGTCGCCAGCCGCCTCCAATCGCTGGTCTCCGCCGCCGTCAATGGAATTCAACCCCGACATTGCCGCCGTAGCGAGTTCATCGCCAAACTAGGGTATGGACTCGATCACAGTGCTATCCCCGTCCGATTCCTAGCACATTGTGTTCATCATGATTCTTTCCATGATTGAAATGAATCTATCTAGTCAAAACAATCCTTAGATTAGATGTGAATTGAAAATTTAGGGTTAGGTTTCCGCCAAAACCATCTCAGACCCACTGAGTTGAAAAACTCGGTTCCACCGATTCGGCTAAAGCCATTGCACAAGTGATTCTCGGTTTGACCGAGAATTGCAAATCGGTGTGACCGAGCTTAGAATTCTGTGAAACCCTAGCAGTCTCGGTGCCACCGAACTATGACTCGGTCTGATCGAGTTCACTAGTTTAGGTTCCAAAAGCTGCTTCGGTATCACCGAGTTTACAAATCGGTTGATCCGAAATGCTTTCTATGGAAAACTAAAACTAAGTTTTTGAATCATTCTTTTGAAAAAAATCTCTGCATTTTGTGATGCTCATCCATTCTATCTCATCTACATCTATTCACAGGATCAGCAGTCAGTGTTTGCAGCATGTCAGACCAAAGTGACAGCTAGAACAGGGAAGAGGAGCAGGTTCACATGAGTGAGGGCACTAGTCCCTCTAGTTCCTCAGATGAGGGCAGCAGGAGCACCCCAAGAAATTTGCCCAAAGCTACCACAAGGACCAGAAGGAAGAGAACCTCAGACTCTGAGGATGAAGACTATGTGGCAGAAGAGGATGAGGCCACTTCCAAGAAGATAGTGCTCAAGAAGGAGTATGGCTTAGCTGCAGCCACCATGCCAGGACTAAACAGGAAGGTTCCTGCCAAGAGGACACCTATGCTGAAAGTCAGAGCTTCAACTCAAGAACCTAAGAAATCTGATCCCAAAGAGCCTGCTGCATAAGGGAAGAAGAGGAAGGAAAGGGTCAAGAAGACCATGGCCAGAGTTGTTGGACAGCCTTCCATGATGGAAGAGCAAGTGGAAGAAGAGGTTGCTGCTCCAGCACCCAAGGCACAAAAGCTTATGTGTGATGCTATAAGGTCAGGGGCTGCATCATCAAAGCCCAAAGAAGCACCCAAAGCTGCCTCCAAGCCGAAGGCTGCACCTAAAAGGAATACGAGGAGCATACCAGCTGCTGAGAAGAACAAGGCCCCAGTGCCTGAAGTTGTTGAAGAAGAAGAAGATGAAGGACAAGTTTTGAGGAAGCTGAAACCTAAGTTTCCAGACCACAATGATGCTCATCCAGTGGCTGAGAACATGAAGCTGAGGAAGGATGCAGGGCTCAGACAGTGGAGATTGTCTGATCCTTATGCAATCAGGAGAAGGACTGTTGTTCACTACAGGTTCTACACTAAGGAACAGCAGGATTTCTATGAGACTGTGCTTCTGGACAAGAAACCCATAGTTTGTGACATGAGGTGGGTGGACTGGAAATACATGAAGGAAAATGAGGAACACTACCCAGGTGTGCTTGACAGCTTCAAGGCTTGTGGAGTTGATGAATTTGTTGGACAGAAGTTCACAAACTGGAATGATAAGCTTGTAATGCAATTCTACTTCACAGCTCACTTTTATCCTGATGGCAGACTAGTCTGGATCTCTGAAGGTACAAGGTACCAGTCCACAATTGAAGAATGGGCAAGCCTGATCAATGCACCAGAGGAAGCTGATGAATTTGATGTCTATTCCAAGAAGAAAATGGATCACAACTCAATGTCACACATGTACAAGGAGATACCAGATAAAGCTCTTGAGACTTTCAAGTTTGGGTCTGTCCATTTCCTTCTGTCAGGACTGCCAACGATCAACTGGATCCTAAGGCACACTCTCTTGCCCAAGTCAGGTGACCACAACATGATCAGAGGCCATGCAATAAACTTGCTACACATATTTGATGTGCCTCAGAAGTTCAAGGTCATGAGCCTCATAGTTGAGACTATCAAGAGGACAGAAGCAGACCAGAAGAGAAGTTGTGGGTATGCCCCACAAATCCAGGAGCTGATCAACTCCAAGATGGGCATAGGCAAATACTTGTTGGATAAGGAACACTTTGCTATCTATCCAGACTTTGAGGACAACCAAGTAGTCATGAATGAGAATGAACCATCTTCAGTGCAAGCACAAGAGAAGAAGGAGAAGGCACAAAAGGAGAAGGCTGCCAAGATGCCAACAATTGATGAGGCATCTGAGTACTTTTTGAAGAGCAAGCAGGACCAGCTTGGTTACTTAATAGCATCAACTCTGAGTATTGAGAAAGGGTTGGCCACCCTAACTCAAAACCAGGAGAGCCTGGAAAGAATCATGGAACAAAAGTTCTATGACTTAGATGTGAAAGTAACTGAGATCCAGTCTGTTGTGGAGCAGCTTCAGGATGATATGCAGGAGAGGAAGGGCAAGACAACCACTGATGCATTTGCCAGAGTGCCTCGAGCTCAGAGATCAGTTGCAGTGCCAGTGTCAGACACCAGAGCCACTTCATCTGCATCAGCTACAGCTCCAGTGCAACCAGCTCTAGCACCAACTCCTCCAGCTCCATCCACATCAACTGAAGCCTTCGTCCTTGGAGTCATATCTACACCACCACATCAAGACCAAGCCTGAGAGACGAAATAGTACTATGCATTTTCTAGGAACTTTTTGGTAACTTGTTGCCAAAGGGGGAGAAAAATGTATAGATCATAGGCTTTGAGAGAGAGAGAGTTTGCTTTTGTTCTCTCTTGTCTTTGTGCTTGAACTTTATTTGTTTTTGCTTGCTTGAGATACTGCTTTATTGTCTGTGTGATACAATGATGATCATGTGTTTGATAATATGCTACCTTAATGCTTGTTGGATGACATTATTCCATTTATCTTTATATGGTCATTCACTTTGCTTGGTGAAGAGTGCATGTATTCAATCTTTAATATTTTGAGCGCTCCACCAAGATGTATGTGACATGGAAGAGTAACCCATAAGCCTAACTCCTTGTGCATTTGCAGTCCAAAGCAAATCTTAAAATATGCACAAATTTAGGGGGAGCTCTTGCTTATCACATACTTCTCAAAGCGATGATGTTTTTTAATCTTATTATCATTTGTCGAAGCTTTGATCTATATGTTGTCATCAATTACCAAAGAGCGGGAGATTGAAAGTGCAACTATCCCTAGGTGGTTTTGGTAATTCCTAACAACATATAGCTCATTGAGATAACATCTTTCCAAGACAAACATTTCAGGAAAAGCTCAATGAATGGCATGGCATAGATGAGGAAAGTGGATCCCTCAAAATTCTAAGGATAAAAGGATTGGCTCAAGCTCAAAAGCTCAAGACTCTACATTTTACATTTTAGTGATCCAAGATCACATTGAGTCTATAGGAAAAGCCAATACTATCAAGGAGGGGTGAGGTGTTGCTTAATGAGTTTCTTGCTCCACAGTGCTTAGTGATATGCTCCAAAAACCCTCAACTACTTTCTCATATCCACATATGACCTAAACTTAAAGTCAAACTCGGCCCCACCGATTCTTTCTATTCGGCGCCACCGAGTTCAGATGTCATAGCCACTTCCACAAACCCTAGGCAAATCGGTCTCACCGATAGGGATCTCGGTGTCACCAAGATGGGATTGTAATCTCTCTATTTCCCTTCGTAACATTTCGGTCTAACTGAATTGAGCGATCGGTCCCACCGAGATTGCAATGTAAACTCTATGTTTCCTTTTTGTAATATTTCGGTCCAACCAAAAAGAGTGAATCGGTCCCACCGAGTTTACCTGACCAACTCTCTGGTTAGCTTATTACCAAAATCGGTCTCACTGAGTTTGTGTAATCAGTCTCACCGAGATTACGTTATGCCCTAACCCTAACCATATCGGTCTTACCGAGTTGCATGTCGGTCCAATCAAAAACCCTAATGGTCACTAGGTTTACTAAATCGGTCTGACCGAGTTTGTTGATTCGGTCCCACCGAGATTGGTAAATTATGTGTAACAGTTAGATTTTGTGTGGAGGCTATATATATCCCTCCACCTTCTCTTCATTCGTGGAGAGAGCCATTAGAACAAACCTACACTTCCAACTTACCATTTCTGAGAGAGAACCACCTACTCATGTGTTGAGGCCAAGATATTCCATTCCTACCATATGAATCTTGATCTCTAGCCTTCCCCAAGTTGGTTTCCACTCAAATCTTCTTTCCACCAGATCCATATCCTATGAGAGAGAGTTGAGTGTTGGGGAGACTATCATTTGAAGCACAAGAGCAAGGAGTTCATCATCAACACACCATTTGTTACTTCTAGGAGAGTGGTGTCTCCTAGATTGTCTAGGTGTCACTTGGGAGCCTCTCACAAGATTATGGAGTTGAACCAAGGAGTTTGTAATGGCAAGGAGATTGCCTACTTCATGAAGATCTACTGCTAGTGAGGCAAGTCCTTCATGGGCGACGGCCATGGTGGGATATAGAAGGTTGCTTCTTCATGGACCCTTCTTGGGTGGAGCCCTCCGTGGACTCGTGCAACCGTTACCCTTCGTGGGTTGAAGTCTCCATCAACGTGGTTGTACGATAGCACCACCTATCGAAACCACGGCTCAAAAATCACCGTGTCTCCAAATTGCGTTTGATATCTCCAAACCCTTCCCTTTACATTCTTGCAAGTTGCATGCTTTACTTTCCGCTTCTCATATACTCTTTCCATGCTTGCTTGAATTGTGTGAAGATTGCTTGACTTGTGCTAAGATAGCTAAAATTTGCCAAAGACTAAAATTGGGAAAAGGTTAAGTTTTTTAATTGGTCAAAATAGTCTAATCACCCCCCCCCTCTAGACATACTTCCGATCCTACAGATTGTCTCCACAAGATTGGCAGGGAGTTGACCACTGCAGGATGCACAGATGTAAAGAGAGTGCATTTTGCCGCACATCAGCTCGATGGACCCGCAGCTTCATGGTGGGAGAATTTCACAGCCACTTACCCTGTCGACACTATCACATGGGATCAGTTTCAGCAGGCTTTCCGCATTGCCCATTTTTCAGCAAGATCTATGGCCATGAAGAAGCGCGAGTTTGGCAACATGCACCAAGGAGGACGCACAGTAGGCCAGTATGTGGATGATTTTAGTAAGTTAGCTGTTATGCCCCAGATGACGTTGCTACTGATGCAGCGAAGCAGGAGAAGTTTCTGGAAGGACTGAATGATGAGCTGAGCATGCAGTTGATGGTGGCAACCTTCAACAACTACCAGGAGTTGGTAGATAGAGCTCTCATGATTGAAGGGAAGCAGCAGCAGATTGACAACCGCAAGAGGAAGTATGGACAAGGGAAGTACAATTCTGGAGCTCGGCAGAGGCCTCGTTTTACCCCAAACTCAGGAGTACCCCTTCACTATAACCATGGAGGTCACAATCACAATGGAGGGAGTTCGCACAACCATAGTGGCCCCAAGAATGGGAATGGGAATGGAGGAAGCAACGGCCAGAACCATTCCAACCCAGCAACGCCCGCCAAGAAGGATCTAAGTCACATTACTTGTTACAAGTGCCAGAAGACTGGACATTATGCCAATGAATGTCCTGAAGCTAAGAATGGAAACGTCAATGGAAGCTCTGGGAAGAATCCTAACCCTTTCAACAGGGGACAAGTGAACCACGTTAATGTGGAGGAGGTTAAAGCATAGCCAAATGCAGTAATAGGTAAGTTTTTGGTTAAGACATTTACTGCAATCGTTTTTTTATACTGGTGCATCGAATTCATACATATGAAGAGGATTTGTGGATAAGTATAAACTGCTCACCAAAGTTCTTAGAACACCTATGTTAGTAAGCTCGCCAGGAGCGGAGCATATGGCAAGCCAAGGATGTTTTCAGATGCCATTGACCATAGGTAGGCATTTTTTTCCCTCAGACCTGATAATTCTGGAGTCGCAAGGTTTGGATGTGATTTTGGGTATGGATTGGCTATCGATGTATGGAGGAAACATCGATTGTGCCAGTAAGTCGGTTATGCTTACCACCCCAGCAGGAAGGAGGATCAAGTATGTATCCCGGCATGTGCCGAAGAGGACTCAAGTGAATTCCTTATCAGGAGTTGTACAGGAGGAAGTACCAGTGGTGAAGGATTTCCCTGATGTATTTCCCGAAGAGTTGCTAGGCATGCCACCGGATAGAGACATTGAGTTTTTGATTGAGCTTTTGACAGGCACAGGGCCAATATCTAAAAGACCATACAGGATGCCCGCAAAGGATTTGGAGGAAATTAAGAAGCAGATTAAGGAGCTACTGGATAAAGGATATATTCGCCCAAGTTCTTCACCTTGGGGATCACCAGTACTTCTAGTAGAGAAGAAGGATGGGACATTGAGGATGGTTGTTGATTATCGTGGATTGAATGAAGTAATAATCAAGAACAAGTACCCACTGCCGATGATCAATGATTTGTTTGACCAGTTACAAGGAGCTAAGGTATTTTCCAAGATCGATCTGCAATCAAGATACCACCAGCTGAAGATTCGAGAGCAGGATATACCTAAGATAGCTTTTACCACAAGGTACGGGCTATATGAGTATACCGTTATGTCATTTGGTCTAACTAATGCACCTGCCTATTTCATGAATATGATGAACAAGGTGTTTATGGAGTTTTTGGATAAGTTTGTCGTGGTGTTCATTGATGATATTTTGGTCTACTCGAAGAATGAAGAGGAGCATAAGGAGCACTTGTGTTTGGTACTTGGAAAGCTCAAAGAACATCAGTTATATGCCAAGTTTAGTAAGTGTGAGTTTTGGTTGAAGGAAGTTGGATTCCTCGGACATGTTATATCCGGAGAAGGAATAGCAGTAGACCCCACCAAGGTTGTCACTGTGACAAATTGGGAAGCACCCACGTTAGTTGGAGAGATCCGGAGTTTTCTTGGACTCGCGGGATACTGCTGGAGGTTCATTGAGAATTTCTCAAAGATAGCAAAGCCCATGACTGAGTTGTTGAAGAAGGACACCAAGTTCAAATGGACTGAGGAATGTGAGGCTAGTTTTCAGGAGTTGAAGAAACATTTGGTTACAGCCCCAGTGTTGATTCTTCCAGATCAACACAAGGATTATCAAGTGTATTGCGACACTTCTCATCGAGGACTTGGAGCAGTACTTATGCAGGAGGGAAGAGTTGTTTCATATCCTCACGACAGCTTAAACCCCATGAATTGAATTATGCTACACACGACTTGGAGTTGGCAGCCGTAGTGCATGCGTTGAAGACTTGGAGACACTTTCTCATCGGAAACCATTGTGAGGTGTACACGGATCACAAGAGTTTGAAGTATATCTTCATGCAGAAGGAATTGAATCTCAGGCAGAGGAGATGGTTGGAGCTCATCAAGGATTATGATATGAGATTGCATTATCATCCCGGTAAGGCTAACGTAGTAGCTGATGCGTTGAGTCGCAAGAGCCATGTCAACACACTAATGACCGGAGAGTTACCCAAGGAGTTAGCAGAGGATCTTTGTGAGCTATGTTTGGAAATAGTTCCGAGAGGCTATGTAGCAGCATTGGAAATACAGTCTACTTTGATGGATAAGATCAAGGAAGCTCAGAAGATGGACAAGGAAATCGCCGAGATAAAGGAAAGGATGAGCAAAGGAAAGGCTAAAGGATTTCGTGAGGATGAGCATGATACCTTATGGTTTGAGGACCGCGTATATGTGCCTAATGACCCGGAGATCAGGAAGTTGATTCTACAGGAGGCGCATGATTCGCCGTATTCGATTCACCCAGGAAACACCAAGATGTACCTGGATTTGAAGGACAGTTTCTGGTGGACCGGAATGAAGAAAGATATTGCTGAATATGTAGCAGTTTGTGATGTATGTCAGAGAGTGAAGGTAGAGCATCAGAAGCCGGCAGGATTACTACAGCCATTGCCGATACCCGAATGGAAGTGGGATAACCTAGGCATGGATTTTATCATGGGATTGCCCAGGACTCATTCAGGCTATGACTCGATTTGAATTATAGTCGATCGGTTGACGAAAGTAACTCATTTCATCCCAGTGAAGACCACTTACACCAGTGCTAAGTTGGCAAAGATATATATGACCAAGATCGTATGTCTGCATGGAGTTCCGAGGACCATTATATCAGATAGAGGAACCCCATTTACCTCAAAGTTCTAGAATCAGTTGCACAAAACTTTGGGTACCAGGATAGAGTTCAGTATAGCCTTTCATCCACAGACAGATGGACAGACTGAGAGAGTCAATCAGATTCTAGAGGACATGTTGAGAGCTTGTGCGCTAGATTATGGATCTAGTTGGGACGACAATTTGCCATATGCAGAGTTCTCTTACAACAACAGCAAGCCAGTTTGAAGATGACCCCTTTCGAGGCTTTGTACGGAAGGAGGTGCAGGACACCATTGTTGTGGGATGAAGTTGGAGACCGTCAGTTGTTTGGACCAGATTTGATTAAAGAGTCTGAAGAGAAGGTTAAGCTGATTCGCGATAGACTCAAGGTAGCCCAGTCCAGGCAGAAGAGCTATGCGGATTCTAAATGCAAGGAGATAGTTTACAAAGTCGGAGATAGAGTTTATCTTCGTGTGTCCCCACTTCGAGGAGCTAAGCGTTTTGAAGTTAAAGGAAAGTTAGCACCACATTTTGTGGGACCGTACAAAGTTTTGGAACGTATGGGAGAAGTTGCCTACAAATTGGAATTGCCAAAAGGATTGCCAGGAGTTCACGATGTGTTCCACGTTTCTCAGTTGAAGAAGTGCCACGCAGAGATGGCTGATATCCCTCTGAGAGATAGAGTGCCACTGGAAGTGATTCAATTGGATAGCGATTTGACCTACGAGGAGAAACCAGTGAAGATTCTCGAGTTTGCCAGCCGAGTCACACGCAGCAAAGCTATCAAGTTTTGCAAAGTTCACTGGAGCCACCATACCGAAGATGAAGCCACCTGGGAACGAGAGGAAGACCTATGGAAGGACCACCCTCGCCTATTTTCTAGCCAACCCGAATCTCGAGGGCAAGATTCATCTTAAGGGGGGTAGGTTTGTAACATCCCAAATTTTCAATTTGGAATGTTATACATTAGATCATCATTGCATATCATATTTTATTGCATTTTGGCTTGATCCTAGAAATTCTACGCAACTCAAGGACCCGCGGAGAGAGTTGGGGATTTCGTTATTTTCATATTTGAGTTTTATCAAATTTTGAAAAGAGGATCTTTTGATTTTAATTATTTTCTCTTCGAATATTTCTTTTATAAAAATAAAAGAGAGGGGATAAAATGACTTCCTCAAAATAAAGAAATATTGGAGATTAGATATTAAAAATCAAATAAGATTTTTATTCGGAGTTTTACCGCTATTTTATTTGATTAGGAAAAAAAGTGTTTTTAAAAATTGCATTATAAGCCCAAATAAATGTTCACCTGGTCCGTTTTATTTTTAGAGGACCGGGAAATTTTATTTTAGGATTTTTGGAGTTGGTTTAGTACTTCTTTTCTTTGTTTTTATGCTCGCGGAATTATTTAAAAAAAAAGAGGAGCCGACTTAGTCGGGCCGTACCCAACCCGGACTCATCCGGCCGGCCCTCTTAAAAGGCCCGACCAAGACCCCCACCAGCCCAGTCGCCCGCCCCCAAAACCCTAGCCACCGCCGCCTCGTAAACCGCGCCACCGCCGCCGGTGCCCGTCGTCGCCGCCGCCCGCCCCTCGTCGCCGCCGGATCCGCCGACCCCGCTGCCACCTGCCGCCCATCGCCGCCACCGACCACCGCCGGAGTTGCCGCCGCCCTCACCAGACTTCGTCGAGGTAGCCGCCGTCGCCGCCACCTATTTTCTCTAGAAAATCGTGCGTTTTTTTTAAGAACCCTCGGTTTATTTTTTTAGATCGGTTTTATTTTTTTTCCGGTTTAGTTATTTAGTGAACGCCCGTTCGTATGTTCGTTTTAACGAATGGTTTTCACCGTTTAGCCGCAGACAGTGAACGTTCGTTCGTTAGCCTGTTCGTCAGTTTTTCTTTTTCCAGGGTTTTCCGCGATTATTTCTGATCACGATTTCAGTCCAGATCTTAGTTTTAGTTTTTCTTTTCGCTCGTTTGTCAGAATCAGGCGATTCAAGCGCCTAGAGTTTTGTATCAAACCCCTCTTTGTGTTTAACCAACTTGAACAAGATTTTGGTACTGTGAAATTTTACTTAAGTCCATATTAGTAAATAGATCTTGTTTCTTTCGCAGTTTGAGTTTCGTTGCTTCGTTTGATTTGATTCTTTTTTAAAACCGGGGTTCTTAAGTTGAACTTTCTGGTTATATCTTTTATTTGAGTTTTACCCATGCTTCTAGTTGAGTGCTTACTGTATGCTTGTTTGTTTGCAATAGAGTACCCGGAGTGTGAAGCGTGCTACTATGAGTCTCTAGGTTTCACGGATCATCAGCAAGGCAAGTAAC
The DNA here is from genome assembly GCF_002162155.2 of Triticum dicoccoides. Lineage (NCBI taxonomy): Eukaryota > Viridiplantae > Streptophyta > Magnoliopsida > Poales > Poaceae > Triticum > Triticum dicoccoides. The sequence goes on from NC_041393.1 coordinate 126,642,897, forward strand.
ACTTTGATCATACCTCTTTACTACCCAGTTTTATTGCATTAGAACAATCCTCAAACAATTGCATGGTTAGGATATGTTTAACATGTGGGTTTTGGGAAGTAGATGAGGTAGTACCTATTTACCTATTTATTATCAAACCTTTAGGAGTTACTTCTATGTATTGCTTATCATGCTATGCTATGCTAGTAGACGTGGATTGGGTGAGTGTATCCATGACAGATGTGAGTATTGTTATTTAATGGTTAACTTAAGGTGGCTACCTAAATACACATCTGGGTGGATTGAGGCACGTGGGGAACCCAGTGTTGCCTGGGTTTTTTTTTGGAAATCCCGGGGTTACCGTGTGATTATCCTATGGACTGCCACCCAGGCTCAAAGGGATCATAAGATTATTCTTGCTAGAAACTTCCGTGTGCAGCCACAAGCTATTATGGGCTCTAGCATAGTTGAGTAAGTTGCAAGACCTCTTTCAGTGGTGGGCTAGCAGATGTAGGGGAAAGTAGGTGTAACTGTCCACCCAGAGTAAAGAGTTATTGTTTCAGAAAGACTGTGTCTCGACTCACCGACCATGGATGTATTCGAGTCTTGTGGGGAAAAGAGCGCAAACCTCTGCAGAGTGTATAAACTATTCATGGTTAGCTGTGTCCCCGGTTATGGACATCTTGAGTATCTAGTTCTTGGATTATCATGTTGATCTCGTCACACTTAATATAATTTGATTGGGTTTAATGATGATGCTTATTTGGAATTGAGTTGGGTGAACCTTCTCAATGTTTAACAACCACCATGATAGTTAAATGAAATTTATTCCTTTGTTGTAGGGAAAATTGACTTTATGCAAAACAGTAACCATAGAGCTTTCCACCATCCATATATGCATGTAGTGATAGCAATTGTTTCTGTACATTACTCTCTATGTGTTACATTGCCAGCATATTCCATGTGCTGACCCGTTTCGGGCTGCAACATTTCATGTTGCAGACTTTTCGGACGACGAGTAAGGTGCCTTAGGTCGTGATCTTTCACTCGGTGATGCCGTTGGAGTTGATGGACTCACTTTATCTTCCAAGCCTTCCACTGTTATCGTTTTAGATGGCCTTAAGCCATATTTACTGTAATAAGTTCTCTTTTGAGACTATTCGATGTAATAAGTGTGTGATTGCTACTCTGTTATAAAACCTCAAGTACTGTGCGTGTCAACATTAACGATCCAGGGATGACACTGATGCACAGAGATCAGACTGTTTGAGGTCTAGTCGCTACAGCTTCATTTTCGTCACACAAAATACTCCCATCATGCACAACCCCGGTTTTAGCCAAGCAATTGGTTCATACTTTTTAACGCGCTTCAACCTTTTCAACACTCACGCAATACATGAGCGTAAGCCATGGAAATAGCACTATGGGTGGGGTAGAGTATGATGATAGGGATTATGTGAGAAAACAAAAAGGAGAAAGTCTCACATTGACGCGGCTATTCAACGGGCTATGGAGATGCCCATCAATTGATGTCAATACGAGGAGTAGGGACTGATATGCAACGGATGCACTAGAGTTATAAATGTATGAAAGCTCATCAAAAGAAACTAAGTGGGTGTGCATCCAACTTGCTTGCTCACGAAGACCTAGGGCATTTTGAGGAAGCCCATCATTGGAATATACGAGTCAAGTTCTATAATGAAAAATTCCCACTAGTATATGAAAGTGACAACATAGGAGACTCTTTATCATGAAGATTGCTGACCCGCAAGTATACAGGATAGGTGTAACCTCTTTCGATAAGTAAGAGTGTCGAACCCAACGAGGCGCTAAAGGTAGAACAAATACTCTCTCAAGTACTATCGGCCACTGATACGACTCTACGCACGCTTGACGTTCGCTTTACCTAGAACAAGTATGAAACTAGAAGTACTTTGTAGGTGTGATAGGATAGGTTTGCAAGATAATAAAGAGCACATAAATATAAACTAGGGGCTGTTTACATAAAGAAGCAATAAAGTAAATATAGCGAGTGTGGAAAAGTGGTGGTAGGAGTTGTGAAATTGTCCCTAAGCAATTGACTATGTTACTAGACCGGTAATCACTATTGCAATTCTATTTGAGGGAGAGTCATAAGCTAACATACTTTGTCTTCTTGGATCATATGCACTTATGATTGGAACTCTAGCAAGCATCTGCAACTACTAAAGATCATTAAGGTAAAACCCAACCATAGCATTAAAGTATCAAGTCCCCTTTATCCCATACACAAATAACCTACTTACTCGGGTATGTGCTTCTGTCACTCACGCCACCCACCATAAGCAAATCATAAACATATTGCAAACCCTACAGAGGGGATCCCTCACGCTTGCGCGACACAGAGAGCACCATAGGACAGCACCAATAATAAAACATGCAACTCAAACCAATCACGATCATCAATTAACCCATAGGACAAAACGTATCTACTCAGACATCATAGGATGGCAACACATCATGGGATAATAATATGAAGCATAAAGCACCATGTTCAAGTAGAGGGTACAGCGGGTTGCGGGAGAGTGGACCGCTGGATATAGATGGGGGAAGGTGATGGAGATGTTGGTGAAGATGGCGGAGGTGTTGGTGAAGATCGCGGTGATGATGATGGCCCCTGGCAGCGCTCCGGTGCCACCGAAAGCAAGGGGGAGAGAGGCCCCCTTCTTCTTCTTCTTCTTCCTTGACCTACTCCCTAGATGGGAGAAGGGTTTCCCCTCTGGTCCTTGGCTTCCATGGCTTGGGAGGGGCAAGAGCCCCTCCGAGATTGGATCTATCTCTCTGTCTCTCTCTGTTTATGCGTTCTCCGATCCTTCCCCTTCACCGTTTCTTTTATATCCGGAGATCCGTAACTCCGATTGAGGTGAATCTTTCGCCCAGATTGTTCTCATAAAATTAGCTTTCTTGCGGCAAAAGAAGAGCGTCAACCGCCCTACAGGTGGCCCGGGAGAGTGCCAGGCGCGCCCAGGGGGTGGGCGCCCCCCCTATCTCTTGGCCACCTCAGACACCGTTTCGCGTTGATTCTTCCTCCGGAAATTCCCAAATATTCCAAAATAATTCTCTGTCCATTTTTATCCCGTTTGGACTCCATTTGATATGGGGTTTCTGCGAAACATAAAACATGCAACAGACAAGAACTGGCACTGGGCACTGGATCAATATGTTAGTCCCAAAAATAATATAAAAAGTTGCCAAAAGTATATGAAAGTTGAAGAATATTGGCATGGAACAATCAAAAATTATAAATACGATGGAGAAGTATCAGCATCCCCAAGCTTAATTCCTTCTCGTCCTCGAGTAGATAAATGATAAAAAAGATAATTTTTGATGTGGAATGGTACCTAGAATAATCTTGATCATATGTCTAATCATGGCATGAATATTAAGACACGAGTGATTAAAAGCAATAGTCTATCATTTGACATAAAAACAATAATACTTAGGGCATCCCAACAAACAATCATGTCTTTCAAAATATCAATGCTTCAGAAAATTATCCCTACAAAATCATATAGTCTGGTATGCTCCCTTTTCTTAACACAAGGTACCCCTCATGCCTATCCTGGTGTCAGCCAAGCAATTGTTTCATACTTTAGTATACTCAAACTTTTTCAACTTTCACGCAATACATGAGCGTGAGCCATGGATATAGCACTATGGGTGGAATAGAATATGATGGTGGAGGTTATGTGGAGAAGACAAAAAGGAAGAAAGTCTCACATCAACGCGGCTAATCAACGGGCTATGGAGATGCCCATCAATTGATGTCAATGCGAGGAGTAGGGATTGCCATGCAACGGATGCACTAAGAGCTATAAGTGTATGAAAGCTCAAACTGAAAACTAAGTGGGTGTGCATCCAACTTGCTTGCTCATGAAGACCTAGGGCATTTGAGGAAGACCACGTTGGAATATACAAGCCAAGTTCTATAATGAAAATTCCCACTAGTATATGAAAGTGACAATATAGGAGACTCTCTATATGAAGAACATGGTGCTACTTTGAAGCACAAGTGTGGAAAAAGGATACTAACATTGCCCCTTTTCTTTTCTTCTTTTCTTCTTTTTTTCTTTTTTTTGGTGGGCTTCTTTGGCCCCCTTTTTTATTTAGGCTTCTTTGGCCTTTCCTTTTTTCTCTCTTTTTGTTTCATGGGGCAATGCTCTATAATGATGATCATCACACTTTTATTTACTTACAACTTAATATTACAACTCGATACTAGAACAATGATATGACTCTATATGAATGCTTCCGGCGGTGTACCGGGATGTGCAATGATCTAGCATAGAAATGACATCAAAAACGGACAAGCCATGAAAACATCATGCTAGCTATCTTACGATCATGCAAAGCAATATGACAATGAATGCTCAAGTCATGTATATGATGATGATGGAAGTTGCATGACAATATATCTCGGAATGGCTATGGAAATGCCATAATAGGTAGGTATGGTGGCTGTTTTGAGGAAGATATAAGGAGGCTTATGTGTGATAGAGCATATCATATCACGGGGTTTGGATGGACCGGCAAAGTTTGCACCAACTCTCGAGGTGAGAAAGGGCAATGCACGGTACCGAAGAGGCTAGCAATGATGGAAAGGTAAAAGTTGGTATAATCCATGGACTCAACATTAGTCATAAAGAACTCACATACTTATTGCAAAAATTTATTATCCCTTGAAATAAAGTACTACGCACATGCTCCTAGGGGGGAGGTTGTTAGGAGTTAACCATCGCGCGCCCCCGGCCTTCATGCAAAGATAAACAATCAAAATACAATGCGCACCAATTTGGTTACATAGTTAATAGACCATACGTGCATGCTTCGGGAATCACAAACCTTAACACCAACATCCTTACTAAACAAAACCATCTACTAGTACCTCCCACATATTATCATCACTATATCGCAAAACTATTGCAAGGAATCAAACATATCATATTCAGCGATCTACAAGTTTATGTAGGATTTTATGACTAACCATGTGAATGACCAATTCCCGTCATCTCTCTAAATTGATATAAGTGAAGCAAGAGAGTTTAATTCTTTCTACAAAATATATGCACATGCTCTAACAAATATAAGTGAAGCAAAAGAGCATTCTACAAATGGCGGTTTTCTATGTGAAGAGAAACAGGCAATCCAAACTTCAAAAGATATAAGTGAAGCACATGAAGCATTCTATAAAGCCATACTCAAAAGATATAAGTGAGGTGCGATGAGCATTATATAAATCAACCAAGGACTATCTCATACCAGCATGGTTCATAAAAGAAAAGTGAAAACTAAATGCAAAAGACGCTCCAAAACTTGCACATATCGCATGAACTAAACGAATACGAAAACATACCGATACTTGTTGAAGAAAGAGGGGATGCCTTCCGGGGCATCCCAATCTTAGACGCTTGAGTATCCTTGAATATTTACTTGGGGTGCCTTGGGTATCCCCAAGCTTGAGCTCTTGCCTCTCTTCCTTTTCCTCATATCGAGACCTCCTCGATCAAACACTTCATCCACACAAAACTTCAACAGAAAACTCGGTAAGATCCGTTAGTATAATAAAGCAAATCACCACTCTAAGTACTGTAGCAAACCAATTCATATTTTTTTTTTGCATTGTGTCTACTTTAATATAGCTTTTCCATGGCTTAATACACTGATATAAATTGATAGTTTCATCAAAACAAGCAAACTATGCATCAAAAACAGAATCTGTCAAAAACAGAACAGTCTGTAGCAATTTGAACATTCACCATACTTATGGTACCCCAACAATTCTACAAAAATTAGGAAAAATAAACAAGTTGTACATAAAGACAGTTCAAAAAGAATCAGAACCGTTTGATGTTCCAGAAAAAAATGTAAAATCGAGCACTATAGCCAAAGTTTCTGTCCTGCACCGCACAAACCAACAAGCATTGTAAACATCCTAAAGGCAAACCTTGGCACATTATTTTTATAAAACAATGGAATTATACAAGGGGATAATTATTTTTGATGAAAATTTTCTGTAATTAAGATTCACAAAGTTTCGTGATCATGAAAAAAGTTCAAGGAGCTCTCCCACTTCAACAATGCTTGTCTTTCTCACTTTCACTTTCCTTTTTGAAAAAGTTTTGGGTTCCCCTATTTATTTATTTTGCTTTTTAAACTAGATAAAAGCACTCAACAGAAATAAATGACTCTCTAAAACTTCCGGGTTGTCTCCCTGGCAGCGCTTTCTTTAAAGCCATTAAGCTAGGCATATAGTGCTCAAGTAATGGGTCCACCCGGATCCCAAGGTATATCAAATCCAATTTTAATTAACAATGATTTGTAATTTAGTAGTGAGCACAAGGTAACATATATCAAGCAACAACGACGTCTAACTCTCTTCCTATGCATCGGCATGTCATAAAAGAACAATTCATGCACACCAAGTAAAGGCCAATGCATAGTATAAACAGTTTCTTGCAATTTTATCATATTGGAAACATAGAGAGGTGGAGATATAGTTCCTCTCTCATAGTAATTTCAAGTAGGAGAAGAAAGCACATGCATATTATATATATCAAAATCATCATGTGTAACGGTAAAAGGCAACCCATCAATATAATCCTTAATAAGCACAAACTTCTCCGATATAGTGTAGTTGGGAGAATTCAAAAAGATAATAGGACTATCATGCTTGGGTGCAATAGCAACAATTTCATATTTAACATAAGGAACTATAGCAAGTTCATCTCCATAAGCATAATTCATATTGGCATCTTGGCCACAAGCATAGCAAGCATCATCAAAAAGGGACATTTCAAACAAATTCAAGGGATCATAGCAATCAACCTTCGGTAAGCACGAAGGGGAATTAAACAATGTATGAGCTGAAGATTTACTCTCATTAGAAGGTGGGCACGGGTGATCAATCCGCTCTTCCTCCTTTTGTTCTTCGCTCTCCTCATCATCTTTTTCATCCAATGAGCTCACAGTTTCATCGATTTCTTCTTCCATAGCTTCCTGCAAAATATTAGTATCTTCTTGGGCAGCAGAGACTTTCTCAATAAATGCTTTAATATTGTAATTAAATTCATAATTTTCATAGCAATATCTAAGTATAGCAAAAATTTCTGGTCTATAAACTGAATCATCTAATCGTCAAATGCTTTCAACATAGATTCAATCTCATAAGCACCCATAAAAGCAACAAATTCTTCTATTTGTTCCACATCGTAGTAATCATAGATACCATTAGCATAAGAAGCTAAGGTTTCATTATCATTAAATTTGCATGAAAAGGGAAGGTGTGGAGCCTTCATCCTAGAGCAGCAAGTATAATCATGCATCAAGCATAGTTGCCTAGCATACCACTTCAACATTTGAATTTGATCCCATAATAGTTTCCCTTTTTGTGTCAAGCGATAATCCCTAAAGTATTCATGTTGATCCAACATTACTCCCATTATAAAGTTGAATGGGGTTTTCTCAGGATTATCAAAGTAGTACAAAATATTTCTCACATGATGATCATCGAGGGTTTTAGGAGGTTCCCCATCTCCATGAGTAGCAAGTACACCTAGTTTTTTTGGTATTTCGTGTTCCATATCCATAACTAAAGATAGAGAACAACTAAGAACAGCAAATAAAAATTACTTGGTGATAAAGCAAACAAGCACACACGATAATATTCACCCCAGGCTATGACTCCCCGGCAACGGCGCCAGAAAAAGGTCTTGATGACCCGCAAGTATACGGGATAGTTGTAGACTCTTTCGATAAGTAAGAGTGTTGAACCCAACGAGGAGCTAAAGGTAGAACAAATACTCTCTCAAGTCCTATCGGCCACTGATACGACTCTACGCACGCTTGACGTTCACTTTACCTAGAACAAGTATGAAACTAAAGTACTTTGTAGGTGTGATAGGATAGGTTTGCAAGATAATAAAGAGCACGTAAATATAAACTAGGGGCTGTTTAGATAAAGAAGCAATAAAGTAAATATAGCGAGTGTGGAAAAGTGGTGGTAGGAGTTGTGAAATTGTCCCTAAGCAATTGACTATGTTACTAGATCAGTAATCACTATTGCAATTCTATTTGAGGGAGAGGCATAAGCTAACATACTTTCTCTTCTTGGATCATACGCACTTATGATTGGAACTCTAGCAAGCATCCGCAACTACTAAAGATCATTAAGGTAAAACCCAACCATAGCATTAAAGTATCAAGTCCCCTTTATCCCATACACAAACAACCTACTTACTTGGGTCTGTGCTTCCATCACTCATGCCACCCACCATAAGCAAATCATAAACATATTGCAAACCCTACAACGGGGATCCCTCACGCTTGCGCGACACGGAGAGCACCATAGGAGAGCACCAATAATAAAACATGCAACTCAAACTAATCACGATCATCAATTAACCCATAGGACAAAACGGATCTACTCAGACATCATAGGATGGCAACACATCATGGGATAATAATATGAAGCATAAAGCACCATGTTCAAGTAGAGGGTACAATGGGTTGTGGGAGAGTGGACCGCTAGATATAGATGGGGGAAGGTGATGGAGATTTTGCTGAAGATGGCGGAGGTGTTGGTGAAGATCGCGGTGATGATGATAGCCCCCGGCAGTGCTTCGGCGCCACCAGAAGCAAGGGGGAGAGAGGCCCCCTTCTTATTCTTCTTACTTGACCTCCTCCCTGGATGGGAGAAGGGTTTCCCCTCTGGTCCTTGGCTTCCATGGCTTGGGAGGGGCAAGAGCCCCTCCGAGATTGGATCTATCTCTCTGTCTCTCTCTGTTTCTGCGTTCTCCGATCCTTCCCCTTCACCGCTTCTTTTATATCCGGAGATCCGTAACTCCGATTGGGGTGAATCTTTCGCCCAGATTTTTCTCGTAAAATTAGCTTTCTTGCGGCAAAAGAAGAGCATCAACCGCCTTACGGGTGGACCAGGAGAGTGCCAGACGCGCCCAGGGGGGTGGGCGCGCCCCCTATCTCCTGGCCACCTCGGACACCGTTTCGCGTTGGTTCTTCCTCCAGAAATTCCCAAATATTCCAAAATAATTCTCCGTCCGTTTTTATCCCGTTTGGACTCCGTTTGATATGGTGTTTCTGCGAAACATAAAACATGCAACAGACAGGAACTGGAACTGGGCACTGGATCAATATGTTAGTCCCCAAAATAATATAAAAAAGTTGCCAAAAGTATATGAAAGTTGAAGAATATTGGCATGGAGCAATGAAAAATTATAGATACGACGGAGATGTATCAAAGATCATGGTGCTACTTTGAAGCACAAGTGTGGTAAAAGGATAGTAACATTGTCCCTTCTCTCTTTTTCTCTCATCATTTTTTATTATTATTTGGTGTGCTTCTTTGGCCTCTTTTTTCTTTGGGCTTCTTTGGCCTCTTTTATTTTTTTCATAAAGTCCATAGACTCATCCTAACTTGTGGGGGAATCATTGCTTCCATCATCCTTTCCTCACATGGGACAATGCTCTAATAATGGAAATCATCACACTTATATTTATTTACAACTCAAGAATTACAACTCAATACTTAGGACAAAATATGACTTTATGTGAATGCCTCCGGCGGTGTACCGGGATATGCAATGAATCAAGAGCGACATGTATGAAGGAATTATAAAGGTGGCCTTGCCACAAATACGATGTCAACTACATGATCATTCAAAAGCAATATGACAATGATGGAGCGTGTCATAATAAACGAAACGGTGGAAAGTTGCATGGCAATATATCTCGGAATGGCTATGGAAATGCCATAATAGGTAGGTATGGTGGCTGTTTGAGGAAGATATAAGGAGGTTTATGTGTGATAGAGTGTATCGTATCACGGGGTTTGGATGCACTGGCGAAGTTTACACCAACTCTCAAGGTGAGAAAGGGCAATGCACAGCACCGTAGAGGCTAGCAAATTGCGGAAGGGTAAGAGTGCATATAATCCATGGACTCACATTAGTCATAAAGAACTCATATACTTATTGCAAAATTTTATTAGCCCTCGAAGCAATGTACTACTACGCATGCTCCTAGGGGAAGGGTTGGTAGGAGTTAACCATCGCGTGATCCCGACCTCCACTCATAAGGATGGCAATCAAAGAACACCCCATGCTTCAAATTTGTCACACAACATTCACCATATGTGCATGCTATGGGACTTGCCAACTTTAACACAAATATTTCTCAATTTCATAATTACCCAACTAGCATGACCCTAACATTACCACCTTTATATCTCAAAACAATTATCTAGTATCAAATTTATCATAGTATTTAATGCACTCTATATGATAGTTTTTATTATACCCAACTTGGATGCCCGTCATATTAGGACTAATTTTATAACCAAAGCAAATACCATGTTGTTCTAAAAGATTCTCAAAATAATATAAGTTAAGCATGAGAGATCAATAATTTCTATAAAATAAAACCACCACCGTGCTCTAAAAGGATATAAGTGAAGTACTAGAGCAAAATTATCTAGCTCAAAAGATATAAGTGAAGCACATATAGTATTCTAATAAATTTCGATTCATGTGTGTCTCTCCCAAAAGTTGTGTACAGCAAGGATGACTGTGGTAAACTAAAAAGCAAAGAATCAAATCATACAAGACGCTCCAAGCAAAACACATATCATGTGGTGAATAAAAATATAGCAACAAGTAAAGTTACCGATGGACGAATATGAAAGAGGGGATGCCTTCCGGGGCATCCCCAAGCTTAGGATTTTGGTTGTCCTTGAATTTTACCTTGGGGTGCCTTGGGCATCACCAAGCTTAGGCTCTTGCCACTCCTTATTCCATAATCCATCAAATCTTTACCCAAAACTTGAAAAGTTCACAACATAAAACTCAACAGAAAGTTGCATGAGCTCCGTTAGTGCAAGAAAACAAACCACCACTTTAAGGTACTGTAATGAACTCATTCTTTATTTATATTGGTGTTAAACCTACTGTATTCCAACTTCTCTATGGTTCATACCCCCCGATACTAGCCATAGATTCATAAAAATAAGCAAACAACACACGAAAAATGGAATCTGTCAAAAACAGAACAGTCTGTAGTAATCTGTAACTTTCGAATACTTCTGTAACTCAAAAAATTCTGAAATAAATTGGTGGATTAGGAATTTTTATATTAATCATCTGCAAAAAGAATCAACCTAAAAGCACTCTCCAGTAAAAAAAATGGTAGCTAATCTCGTGAGCACGAAAGTTTTTGTTTTTTACAGCAAGATCATAAAGACTTCACCCAAGTCTTCCCAAAGGTAATACTTGGCAAAAACACTAATTAAAACATAAAAACACATCTAACCAGAGGCTAGTTGAATTATTTATTACTAAACTGGAACAAAAAGCAAAGAACAAAAATAAAATTGGGTTGCCTCCCAACAAGCGCTATCGTTTAACGCCCCTAGCTAGGCATAAATAATTTCAATGATGCTCACATGAAAGACAAGAATTGAAGCACAAAGAGAGCATCATGAAACACATGACAAACACATCTAAGTCTAACATACTTCCTATGCATAGGCATCTTATAGTCAAACAAATTATCATAGCAAGCAAAAACTAGCATATGCAAGGAAGCGGAAAGAAACAATAGCAATCTCAACATAACGACAGGTAATTTAGTAACATGAAAATTTCTACAATCATATTTTCCTCTCTCATAATAAAAACATGTAGGATCATAAGAAAATTCAACAATATAGCTATCACATAACATATTCTCAACACGATCCACATGCATGCAAAGTTGACACTCTTCCAAAATAGTGGGATTAACATTAACTAAAGTAATGACCTCTCCAAACCCACTTAATTTTCTAAAAAATTCCATAAGATTGAACATACTCAAAATGTGTGGGATCTAAATTTGACACTCTTACAAACCCACTTTCAATGCAAACATTATAATCAATCTCATATTCATCATGGGGCTTAAATAAATTTTCAAGATCATAAGAAGAATCACCCCAATCATGATCATTGCAACTAGTAGACATAGTAAAACTAGCATCCCCAAGCTTAGGGTTTTTCATATTATTAGCACAATTGACATCAAGAGAACTTATAGTAAAATCATGCAATCATGCTTTTTATCGAAGGAACTACCAAGTATGGGTGCAAAAGCAACGATCTCATGTTTAACATAAGGAACTATAGCAAATTAATCTTCATAAATATTGGCATCATGGCCACAAGAATAGCAAGCATCATGTTCATCAAGGGATATTTCAATCAAATCATCGGAATCATTATCTATAGATTCATGCATATCACTATTTTCTTCCAAAGCAACAGTCATTCTCTCAATAAATTCTTTGACATAGACATTATGAGCATAGTTTTCATAGCAATATTTAAGTATGTCAAAATTTTCAGATTCATAGAGAGTAATATCATACTTTTCAATCAAAGAAGCAACTTCATAAGCACACTTAAAAGCAACAAATTCTTCAACTTGTTTGATATCATAGTAACTATAAACACCCTTTGCATAAGAAGATAAGATTTCATTTTCATTAAACTCACATAGGTAGGGAAGGTGTTTTTTAGGGTTCTTAGAGCAACAAGATCACAAATTTCACAAAGATTCCAAGCATAACACAGCAATCTATTTATTTGATCCCATAAGAGTCTCCCTTTTTCAGACAAACGGTGACGCACAAAATGAGCATGCTCATCTAAAGATTTCCCATCAACTAGGCTAGTTGAGGTTTTAGCACGAGCGCATAAGGATTGAAGATGATCCAAGTAGAACACTTTAAGTGGATCCATATCAATAGATTTTTAGCAAGCAAAGATGCAAGAAAATAGAAGGCACATGGAAACACAAACAAACAGACATACAGGAAGAAGGCGAAGAAAAAGGCAAAGGTGAAGTGGGGGAGAGGAAAACGAGAGGCAAATGGCAAATAATGTAATGCGAGGGATAAGAGTTTGTGATGGGTACTTGGTATGTCTTGACTTGTGCGTAGACTCCCCGGCACAGGCGCCAGAAATCCTTCTTGCTACCTCTTGAGCATGCGTTGGTTTTCCCTTGAAGAGGACAGGGTGATGTAGCAAAGTAGCGTAAGTATTTCCCTCAGTTTTTGAGAACCAAGGTATCAATCCAGTAGGAGGCTACACGCAAATCCCTCGTACCTGCACAAACAAATAAGAACCTTGCAACCAACACGATAAAGGGGTTGTCAATCCCTTCACGGCCACTTGCAAAAGTGAGATCTGATAGAGATAATAAGATAAATATTTTTGGTATTTTTATGATATAGATTGGAAAGTAAAGATTGTAAAATAAAATAGATCGGAAACTTATATGATGGAAAATAGACCTGGGGACCATAGGTTTCACTAGTGGCTTCTCTCAAGATAGCATAAGTATTACGGTGGGTGAACAAATTACTGTCAAGCAATTGATAGAAAAGTGCATAGTTATGAGAATATCTAGGCATGATCATGTATATAGGCATCACGTCCGCGACAAGTAGATCGAAATGATTCTGCATCTACTACTATTACTCCACACATCGACCGCTATCCAGCATGCATCTAGAGTATTAAGTTCATAAGAACAAAGTAATGCATTAGGCCAGATGACATGATGTAGAGGGATAAACTCAAGCAATATGATATAAACCCCATCTTTTTATCCTCGATGGCAACAATACAATATGTGCCTTGCTGCCCCTGCTGTCACTGAGAAAGGACAACGCAAGATTGAACCCAAAGCTAAGCACTTCTCCCATTGCAAGAAAGATCAATCTAGTAGGCCAAACCAAACTGATAATTCGAAGAGACTTGCAAAGATAACAAATCATACATACAAGAATTCAGAGGAGATTCAAATATTGTTCATAGATAATCTTGATCATAAACCCACAATTCATCGGATCTCGACAAACACACCGCAAAAAGAATTACATCGAATAGATCTCCAAGAAGAACGAGTAGAACTTTGTATTGAGATCCAAAGAGAGAGAAGAAGCCATCTAGCTAATAACTATGGACCCAAAGGTCTGTGGTAAACTACTCACACTTCATCGGAGAAGCTATGGTGTTGATGTAGAAGCCCTCCATGATCGATTCCCACTCTGGCGGAGCACTGTAAAAGGCCCCAAGATGGTATCTCATAGGTAGAGAAGGTTGCGGCGATGGAAATAGGGTTTCGTGGTGCTCCTGGATGTTTTCAGGGTATATGAGTATATATAGAAGAAGGAAGTCGGTCAGGGGAGCCACGAGGGGCCCACGAGGGTGGGGGGCGCGCCTCCCGGCCTTGTGGCTTCCTCGTTTCTTTCTTGACATCCACTCCAAGTCTCCTGGATTGCGTTTGTTCCAAAAATAACTCTCCCAAAGGTTTCATTTCGTTTGGACTCTGTTTGATATTCCTTTTCTGTGAAACACTGAAATAGGCAAAAAACAGCAATTTGGATTGGGCCTCCGGTTAATAGGTTAGTCCCAAAAATAATATAAAAGTGCATAGTAAAGCCCATTAAACATCCAAAATAGATAATATAATAGCATGGAACAATCAAAAATTATAGATGCGTTGGAGACGTATCAGTGTATGATACCGGCGAAAGTTGCACGGCACAAGAGAGGCTAGAAATGGTGGAAGGGTGAGAGTGCGTATAATCCATGGACTCAACATTAGTCATGAAGAACTCACATACTTATTGCAAAAATCTACAAGTTATCAAAACAAAGTACTACACGCATGCTCCTAGGGGAAGGGTTGGTAGGAGTTAACCATCGCGCGATCCCGACCTCCACACATAAGGAAGACAATCAATAAATAAATCATGCTCCAACTTCATGACATAACGGTTCACCATACGTGCATGCTACGGGAATCACAAACTTTTAACACAAGTATTCCTCAAATTCACAACTACTCAACTAGCATGACCCTAATATTACCATCCTCATATCTCAAAACAATCATCAAGTATCAAACTTCTCATAGTATTCAATGCACTTTATATGATAGTTTTTATTATACCTATCTTGGATGCTCATCATATTAGGACTAAAATTTTAACAAAGCGAATTACCATGTTGTTCTAAAGGACCCTCAAAATAATATAAGTGAAGCATGAGAGATCAATAATTTCTATAAAATAAAACCACCACCGTGCTCCAAAAAGGTATAAGTGAAGCACTAGAGCAAAATTATCTAGCTCAAAAGATATGAGTGAAGCACATAGAGTATTCTAATAAATTCTGATTCATGTGTGTCTCTCCAAAAGGTGTGTACAACAAGGATGATTGTGATAAACTAAAAAGCAAAGACTCAAATCATACAAGATGCTCCAAGCAAAACACATATCATGTGGTGAATAAAAATATAGCCTCAAGTAAAGTTATCGATAGATGAAGACAAAAGAGGGGATACCTTCCGGGGCATCCCCAGGCTTAGGCTTTTGGTTGTCCTTGAATTTTACCTTGGGTTGTCTTGGGCATCCCCAATCTTAGGCTCTTGCCACTCCTTATTCCATAATACATCAAATCTTTACCCAAAACTTGAAAACTTCACAACACA
Organism: Triticum dicoccoides; assembly: GCF_002162155.2. Taxonomy (NCBI): domain Eukaryota; kingdom Viridiplantae; phylum Streptophyta; class Magnoliopsida; order Poales; family Poaceae; genus Triticum; species Triticum dicoccoides. Next base: position 126,658,464 of record NC_041393.1, read on the forward strand.
AAACTCAACAGAAAACCTCATGAGCTCCGTTAGTGCAAGAAAACAAACCACCACTTTAACGTACTGTAATGAACTCATTCTTTATTTTTATTGGTGTTAAACCTACTGTATTCTAACTTCTCTATGGTTCATACCCCCCGATACTAGCTATAGATTCATCAAAATAAGCAAACAACACACGAAAAATAGAATCTGTCAAAAATAGAACAGTCTGTAGCAATCTATAACTCTCGAATACTTATGGAACCCCAAATATTCTAACAAATTAGGAAGTCCTAGGTAATTTTTTTATTAATCTTCTACAAAAAGAATCAACTGAAAATCGCGTTTATATGATTTATGAAAATTATTCTCGCGTGCCCAAAAGTTTCTGTTTTTCAGCAAGATCAAATTAACTATCACCGTAGGTTATCCTAAAGGTTTTACTTGGCACAAACACTAATAAAAAACAAAACCACATCTAACCAGAGTCTAAATGAATTATTTATTAGTAATGGGAACAAAAAGCAAAGAACACAAAATAAAATTGGGTTGCCTCCCAACAAGCGCTATCGTTTAACGCCCCTAGCTAGGCATAAAAGCAAGAATAGATCTAGGTATTGCCATCTTTGGTATTTAATTCATAGGTGGATCTCATAATAGATTCATAAGGTAATTTGATTTTCTTCCTAGGAAAGTTTTCCATGCCTTTCCTTAATGCAAATTGGAATCTAATATTTCCTTCTTTCATATCAATAATTGCACCAATCGTTCTAAGGAAAGGTCTACCAAGAATAATAGGATATGAAGGATTGCAATCTATATCAAGAACAATAAAATCTGCAGGCACATAATTCCTATTTTCAACAATAAGAAAATCATTAATCATTCCCATAGGTTTCTTAATGGTGGAATTCGCAAGGTGCAAGTTTAAAGAGCAATCATCAAATTCACAAAAACCTAACACATCACACAAAGTTTTCTTAATCGTGGAAACACTAGCACCCAAATCACACAAAGCATAGCATTCATGACCTTTAATTTTAATTTTAATGGTAGGTTCCCACTCATCATAAAGTTTTCTAGGGATAGAAACTTCTAATTCAAGTTTTTCTTCATAAGATTGCATTAAAGCATCAACGATATGTTTAGTAAAAGCTTTATTTTGACTATAAGCATGAGGAGAATTTAACATGGATTACAACAAGGAAATACAATCTATTAAAGAACAATTATCATAATTAAATTCCTTGAAATCCAAAATAGTGGGTTCATTGCTATGTAAAGTTTTGACCTCTTCAATCCCACTTTTACCAATTTTTGCATCAAGATCTAAAAACTCTGAATCATTGGGATGCCTCTTAACTAAAGTTGACTCATCTCTAGTCCTATCATTATCAAGATTCATATTTCCAAACAAAGATTTAATAGGAGACAATCAATCACTTTTAGATCTTCATCCCTATTATCATGAAAACTAGAAGAACTCGCTTTTAAAAAAGCAATCTTTTTTTGCACGCATTCTAGCGGTTCTCTCTTTGCACTCATCAATGGAAATTACCATGGCTTTGAGGGACTCATTGATATCATGATTAGGTGGAATAGATCTAAGTTTCAAAGAATCAACATCAAGAGAAATTATATCCACGTTCCTAGCCAACTCATCAATCTTAGGCAATTTTTCTTCGAGCAAAGCATTGAAATTCTTTTGAGAAATCATAAACTCTTTAACACTAATCTCAAAATAAGAGGGCAACTTATTAAAATTTCCATAAGAGCTGTTGTAGGAATTACCATAATTATTAGAGGAATTACTAAGGAACGGCCTAGGATTTAAGTTTCCTCTATAAGCGTTGTTACCAAAATTGTTCCTACCAACAAAATTCACATCCATAGATTCATTATGATTCTCAATCAAAGTGGATAAAGGCACATCATTAGGATCAGAGGAAACACTCTTATTAGCAAACAATTTCATAAGTTCATCCATCTTTCCACTCAAAACATTAATCTCTTCTATCGCATGAACCTTTTTACTAGTAGATCTTTCGGTGTGCCATTGAGAATAATTAATCATAATATTATCTAGGAGTTTAGTAGCTTATCCTAAAGTGATTTCCATAAAAGTGCCTCCCGCGGCCGAATCTAAAAGATTTCTAGAAGCAAAATTCAATCCGGCATATTTTTTTGTATAATCATCCATAAATTCAAACCATGTGTAGGGCAATTATGTATCATTAATTTCATTCTCTCCCAAGCTTGTGCAACATGTTCATGATCAAGTTTCTTAAAATTCATAATATCGTTTCTAAGAGAGATGATCTTACGGGGAGGAAAATACTTAGAGATAAAAGCATCTTTGCACTTATTCCATGAATCAATACTATTTTTAGGCAAAGACAAAAACCAAGTTTTAGCACGACCTCTCAGTAAAAATGGAAATAGCTTCAATTTAACAATATCATTATCCACATCTTTCTTCTTTTGCATATCGCACAAATCAACAAAGCTGTTTAGATGTGTAGCGGCATCTTCACTAGGAAGGCCAGAGAATTGATCTTTCATGACAAGATTCAACAAAGCAGCACTAATTTCGCAAGATTCAGCATCGGCAATAGGAGCAATTGGAGTGGTAAGAAAATCATTGTTGTTGGTATTGGAAAAATCACACAATTTAGTATTATCTTGAGCCACCATGACAAACAATCCAACACACAAGCACACAAGGGGCAAGCGAAAAAGAGGCAAACTGGAAAAAAAAGGGCAAATAAAACGGCAAGGGTGAAGTGGGGGACAGGAAAATGCGAGGCAAATGGCAAATAATGTAATGCGAGGGATAAGAGTTTGTGATGGGTACTTGGTATGTCTTGACTTGTGCGTAGAGTCCCCGGCAACGGCGCCAGAAATCCTTCTTGCTACCTCTTGAGCATGCGTTGGTTTTCCCTTGAAGAGGAAAGGGTGATGCAGCAAAGTAGCGTAAGTATTTCCCTTAGTTTTTGAGAACCAAGGTATCAATCCAGTAGGATGCTACACTCAAATCCCTCCTACCTGCACAAACAAATAAGAACCTTGCAACCAACGCGATAAAAGGGTTGTCAATCCCTTCACGGCCACTTGCAAAAGTGAGATCTGATAGAGATAATAAGAAAAATATTTTGGGTATTTTTATGAAATAGATTGAAAAGTAAAGATTGCAAGATAAAATAGATCGGAAACTTATATGATGGAAAATAGACCCGGGGGCCATAGGTTTCACTAGTGGCTTCTCTCAAGATAGTATAAGTATTACGGTGGGTGAACAAATTACTGTCGAGCAATTGATAGAAAAGTGCATAGTTATGAGAATATCTAGGCATGATCATGTATATAGGCATCACGTCCGCGACAATTAGATCGAAACGATTCTGCATCTATTACTATTACTCCACACATCGACCGATATCCAGCATACATCTAGAGTATTAAGTTCATAAGAACAGAGTAACGCATTATGCAAGATGACATGATGTAGAGGGATAAACTCAAGCAATATGATATAAACCCCATCTTTTTATCCTCGATGGAAACAATACAATACGTGCCTTGCTGCCCCTACTGTCACTAGGAAAGGACACCACAAGATTGAACCCAAAGCTAAGCACTTCTCCCATTGCAAGAAAGATCAATCTAGTATGCTAAACCAAACTGATAATTCGAAGAGACTTGCAAAGATAACAAATCATACATACGAGAATTCAGAGGAGATTCAAATATTGTCCATATATAATGTTGATCATAAACCCACAATTCATCGGATCTTGACAAACACACCGCAAAAAGTATTACATCGAATAGATTTCCAAGAAGATCGAGGAGAACTTTGTATTGAGATCCAAAGAGAGAGAAGAAGCCATCTAGCTAATAACTATGGACCCGAAGGTCTGAGGTAAACTACTCACACTTCATCGGAGAGGCCATGGTATTGATGTAGAAGCCCTCCGTGATCGATTCCCCCTCCGTCAGAGCGCCGAAAAAAGCCGCAAGATGGGATCTCACGGGTACAGAAGGTTGCGCCAGTGGAAATAGGGTTTCGTGGTGCTCCCGGATGTTTTCAGGGTATATGAGTATATATAGGCGAAAGAAGTCGGTCAGGGGAGCCACGAGGGTGGGGGCGCGCCTACCCCCCTGGGTGCACCCTCCTGCCTCGTGGACACCTCATTGCTTCCTTGACGTCCACTCCAAATCTCCTGGATTGCGTTTGTTCCAAAAACGATTCTCCCGAAGGTTTCATTCCGTTTGGACTCCGTTTGATATTCCTTTTCTGCGAAACACTAAAATAGGCAAAAAAACTGCAATTTGCACTGGGCCTCCGGTTAATAGGTTAATCTCAAAAATAATATAAAAGTGCATAATAAAGCCCATTAAACATCCAAAACAGATAATATAATAGCATGGAACAATCAAAAATAATGGATACGTTGGACGTATCACCTAACAGCAGCCAATTTTCCTCCACAGGAATATTCAAGTGATACAACCAATTAACAAAATTATCCCTAGCTTCCCCCTGGCAAGGTCCATAGACAACCACTAAAGTCCATTTCTCATTGTTTTGTCTTGAGACAAACTCAATCATCACAGCAAATTGCTGGACTTCCAAGAGGGTCCCAGCAAAGACCGAAGAGTTCCAAACCACAAGAACTCCTCCAGATGCACCCGTAGAAGGTGAGTAAGCAAAACTATCAAATCTCTTAGGACATAAACTTTTAATTTCTCTAGAATCAAAAGAGGTGCATTTCGTTTCTTGAAAGCAAGCAATGGCACAATGGCTTTCATCAATTTTTTGTCTAACAGCTCTTTGCCTATTCTCAGAATTTAAACCTCTTACATTCCAGCATAGAACATTCCAGTTTCTACATGCATTACTCATAAATAAAGATCATTAAAAGTTACAGAAACGATATGACACACAATGCCATATGTCCAAAGATCGCAACCAAGTCCAAGCCAACATTATTACAATGCAGTTTATCAGAACATAAGAACCAAAAGCATAGAGCACATTTAGGGGCTTGCAAAACCCAGCACAACATAAGCACACTAATCATTGGTGGCATCATATTCAGCATTAGCAGGATCCACCATAAGTGCATCCACAGAAAGCAATGAAGCATCAATTTCCAGCTTCTTCCCAATTGCCTGCAGACGACTGATTGGGGTAGGTGGAGGAACATCTGCATGTGCTAGATCATCAAGCATCTCAGCAGAGAGAAGCTTGGCCTTGGGCTTCTTCTTCTTGGGCTGTAGGGCAAGCTCATGGAAAGTGGGATTAAACCCATCATGCTGGGCCGAGCTTTTGGTGCATCTTCGAACAGAGGTTTCAACAAGAGAGGTTGGCGCCAAAGTCTTGCATGGCCTACTTGCCTTAGAGCGCACACAAGGAGAGGGTATAGCAACAGGTGCATCCCTGACAGCATCATCAATGAACAGGGCTCGAGCAACAGGTGTGGCAGTGTCCTGCTCCTTCCATGTCAGTAGAGGAAGATCATCTTGCCCGAAGGCAAAGTCTCAGTTCCTCTTTGAAAGAATAATAGGTGATAGGGGCTTGGGAACCAGGGGCTTGGGAAGCAGGGGCTTTGGAACTTCAAAAACAGTAGGGGCATTCAGAAGATTTTCAATTGAGCGTCTCCAAATCATCTCAGGGGGCAATGGCGGCCCAAAAGGAACAACAACAACAGATAATTCCACATCATCAACCTCAATCACAAGAGGTTGATAAACCACTATTGCCCAGTTGTTAGCATCCACCAAGTCCAGCTCAACCACCATAGGATCATCTTGACCTCCATATTGGACCTCATCAATGATAATTACAGGAGCAGGATGCACCTGTTGATGGTCAGAACTGGGGTGAGTAGAGAGGTCAATCACCATGGACTCTTGATCCTGGACAATTGGTTGTTCCTCCGGCTCATTCCAATTACCCCAGTTGTCATCTTACACTTCATTATGAGCGGGTTCAGGCGGAGGGGGTGGCACATCATTCCAAACTAGAGCAGGGTACGGAGGCAAAATAAACGGTGGCATCTCCGGGAAGGGCACACCAGGAATTGGGTGAGGATTGCCATTGATGGGCATCCAATCTTCATCCTGGGGCATTTGCTCAGCAAAATTAGCACCAAGGATATACAAAGGTGCCGTCCAAGACACCCTAGCCCCTCCCCAAGCAGCAAAATCCATAAAAACCACATCCCTAGGCACTAGTATATACTCTGGAAAGGAGGCAAACACAAGAGTTCGAACCAGGTAAGGGTCCTCACTGTTCCAATGATGGAATTTCCCAAAGGTATTGACAGCTGCTCTGATACACTCAGTGTTGTGGAGGTCGAGCGGAATCCCCAAGAACATAAGCAACCCCTGACGGAAACCTTGGGCACCCCAGAAAGATTCGCCCTCATCATGCTTCATGAATCTGACAAAACGATCGTTGCTGAGGGGTTGGGGTGGTAACTGCAGAAGCGAGAATCTGGCAGCTGCATCTCGAAGCTCAAAAATACCAACAAACCGAATCCAAGGTTGAGCCAACCTCACAAAAAACCCATGCTCTTCAAGCTATTGGACCACTTCTTCTCTAACAGCACCGATCTGATTAGGAGGAGGGATTGGCATTACCTCAGCAAGCATGAACTCCTCATGGCGGCACACAATTGGGGTATGTGGCGTCACAAAGGTCCAAGGCACATGAGCATCACCTCCGTCCACAATGTGATGGCCCGTCGGAACATACATCATGGGGGCGATGTGGAAGTTGGCCATCAAAGAAGAGCACCCTAGGCTCACCACAGACGGCGAGAACTCCGACGGAGGAGGGGTTTCAGGCGGCGCAGTCGAAGGTGTCTTGGGACCAGGGCTGATGGAACTATTCGATGGAGTAACTGGGGAAGTGCAAGGAAGGTCCAAGTTTGGTAAAAGTTGTGTAAGAGAGATATTCTCGGTAGGAGCTGAGCGATCCTCAAAAGTTGCAACATTACCGGGTTTTGGTTGCCAAACCAAACCCAGGATCCGTGCAAACTTGTTGCAATCTTTTTTGGCGTGGCCCACCCGCAGACAAGAATTACACCGGAACTTGGACGTGCATGCAGCAGCAAAATGACCCTTCCTTAAGAACTTTTGACACGTTAAAAGTTCATTGGCCATATCCAAAACCATATTATCAAAATCTTCCCTGGCTTGCTGAGATGAAGGAATATCAATCCAGTAGGAGACAACGCACAAGTCACCGAATACCTGCACAAACAATCAACAACTAGCACCCAACGAAATAAAGGGGTTGTCAATTCCTTCACGGTTACTTGCAAAAGTGAGATCTGATAGAGATAGATAAATGGTAAAGTAAATATTTTTGGTTTATAGATCGGAAAGTAGAGATTGCAAAATAGTAGGAAACTAGTATGATGGAAAAGAGATTCAATATAATGGAAAAGAGACCCGGGGGCCATAGGTTTCACTAGTGGCTTCTCTCAAGATAGCAAATATTATGGTGGGTGAACAAATTACTGCCGAGAAATTGATAGAAGAGCGCATAGTTATGAAGATATCTAAGGCAATGATCATGAACATAGGCATCATGTCTGTGTCAAGTAGATCGAAACGATTCTGCATCTACTACTATTACTCCACACATCGACCGCTATCCAACATGAATCTAGAGTATTAAGTTCATAAATAATGTAGTAACACATTAAGTAATATGACATGATGTAGAGGAATTAACTCAAGCAATATGATGAAAACCCCATCTTTTTTATCCTCGATGGCAACAATGCAATACATGCCTTGCTGCCCCTACTGTCACTGGGAAAGGACACCGCAAGATTGAACCCAAAGCTAAGCACTTCTCCCATTGCAAGAAAAACCAATCTAGTAGGCCAAACTAAACCGATAATTCGAAGAGACTTGCAAAGATATCAAATCATGCATATAAGAATTCAGGGAAGAACCAAATAATATTCATAGATAATCTGATCATAAATCCACAATTTGTCGGATCTCGGCAAACACACCGCAAAAGAATATTACATCGAATAGATCTCCAAGAACGTCGAGGAGACACATGGTATTGAAAATCAAAGAGAGAGAAGAAGCCATCTAGCTACTAGCTATGGACTCGTAGGTTTCTGGTAAACTACTCATGCTTCATCGGAGAGGCAATGGTGTTGATGAAGAAGCACTCCATGATCGAATCCCCCTCCGACAGGACGCCGAAAAAGGTCCCTAGATGGGATCTCACGGGTACAGAAGGTTGCGGTGGTGGAAAAGTGGTTTCGTGGCTCCCCTGGATGTTTTTAGGGTATAAGAGTATATATATAGGCGAAGGAACTAGGTCAGGAGACCCATGAGGGGCCCATGAGGTAGGGGTGCGCCCTACCCCCTGGGTGCGCCCTCCACCCTCATGGCCGCCTCATTGCGTCTCCCACTTCATCTCCAAGTCTTCTGGTTTGCTTCTGGTCCAAGAAAGATCACCGCGAAAGTTTCATTCCGTTTGGACTCCGTTTGGTATTCCTTTTCTGCGGAACTCTAAAATAGGTAAAAAAACAGAAACTGGCACTGGGCTCCCGGTTAATAGGTTAGTCCCAAAAATAATATAAAATTGCATATTAATGCATATAAAACATCCAAAATCGATAATATAATAGCATGGAATAATCAAAAATTATAGATACGTTGGAGACGTATCAACATCTTGGGAACTGTCGGTGTAAAAACCGGCGGATCTCGGGTAGGGGGTCCCGAACTGTGCGTCTAGGTGGATGGTAACAGGAGACAAGGGACACGATGTTTTTACCCAAGTTCGGGCCCTCTCGATGGAGGTAAAACCCTACTCCTTCTTGATTAATATTGATGATATGGGTAGTACAAGAGTAGATCTACCACGAGATCGGAGTGGCTAAACCCTAGAATCTAGCCTATGGTATGATTGTTGTTCGTCCTACGGACTAAAACTCTTCGGTTTATATAGGCACCGGAGAGGGCTAGGGTTACACAGAGTCGGTTACAATGGGAGGATATCTTCATATCGTATCGCCAAGCTTGCCTTCCACGCCAAGGAAAGTCCCATCCGGACACGGGACGGAGTCTTCAATCTTGTATCTTCATAGTCCAGGAGTCCGGCCAAAGGTCATAGTTCGGCCATCCGGACACCCCCTAATCCAGGACTCCCTCAGTAGCCCCTAAACCAGGCTTCAATGACGACGAGTCCGGCACGCAAGTTGTCTTCGGCATTGCAAGGCAGGTTCCTCCTCCGAATATTTCATAGAAGATGTTGAACACCAGGGTAGTGTCCGGCTCTGCAAAATAAGTTCCACATTCCTTCATAGAGAGAATAATATTTGCATCAATCGGATTTGCTGACGTATTCCGTGGCGTGACATCATGCCACAGCCAGGCTCTTTATTCATTTTATTGTTCCGCCTCAGTGCGTTTAGCGAGGCGGTTTCCCCAGCACGTCTTGTCAAAGCAGAGATCGTGTCCCCTTATTCCGGGATTCTCATCAATACGGGTGTGGGTAACCCAACCGTGATTTAGGTATGACTCCCTAAAGCGAGTCTCAAACGGTTACGGGGAGGGCTCCTTGTATTCACCTCCTTTATAAAGGAACCAAGGCCCGGCTCCCTTGTGCTCAAACCAATCAAATCCGCCCCTCGCTTCGAGTTCCAACACCCAAAGCTCTAGTTTTAGGCGCTTCGGACCTATGAAGATGTCCGGCTCTGACCTTCAAGGCCGGTGGATGCCTTCCTCCATTACGGAAGAAGATGTGCGAAAGCTAAGAGATGTCAGGTATCTAACCGGCAAAATCTCGCACAGACTGCCTACTCAAGGGCAAGCTGTTCCCGCTCCCCAGCCCGGTGAAAGCGTGGTGTTCGCATCTCACTTCCTTCGGGGGCTAGGCTTCCCGATCGATCCCTTTGTGAGGGGGCTTATGTTTTACTACGGGCTGGAGTTCCACGACCTAGCTCCGGAGTCCATCCTCCAGATCTCATCATTCATTGTCGTGTGCGAGTCCTTCCTCCATATCACCCCTCACTTCGGATTGTGGCTAAAAACTTTCAAAGTGGAACCGAAAATGATCGAGGGGCGGCACGCTGAGTGCGGAGGGGCTATAATAAGCAAGATGGACGACGCTCCATGGCCCGAAGGCTCTTTTCAAGAGGAGCTCGGCTTATGGCAACGGGACTGGTCTTACATCATAGCCCCTAGGGGCACCACATGGGTGGCACCACCTACTTTTCGCTCTGGTCCCCCACCACGGCTGGCGTCATGGGTTAATGAAGGACTTATCTGGGGGCGCCCAAAGACGTGCCCTTGCTGCAGGGCCGTATTCGAGTTCTTCTAGAAAGAGATATCAATTTGACCGTGGTGGCGCAAGTCATGGTGATTCACCGCACACTGCCCTGCAAACGTCAACCTCTTCGCCTGTGGGAGTTTAATCCGGAGGGACCACGAGTCCTACAACATTTTATGGGAATGACACCCATGGAGATGTACAAATTGTTCTTCGGATCACAAGCAAGGTGTCCGGATTTGTCCGAGGACGCATGTCTGAGCTGCAATCGCCCGGACGCCAAAGTAAGTAGCCCCGTATTTGAACGCACCATCCATATTTTTATCAAATCTACCCTTTAGCGGAGTTGTCCTCTGAACAGGAGTGGATGGCGAAGGCAAAGCTTATCAGGTGTCCAGCCCCCCTGCCCAAGACCGTGCCGAATCCCATGTTAACTAGGATGCTGGAGGCCGCGCCATTGGCGGAAGGCGAAGGGGGGAACCAAGGAGCTACCGCCTCCACGAAGGAGGCTGTTAGGAAGGGAAGAATCGAAAATTCTCCCGATCAGGGAAAGAAAAGGACTGCCTCTGAAGACCCGGAGGTGATAACCTCAAAACGGGGAAAGAAATCTTCGTCAGAGGGTTCGGCACCAGAGAACGCCCCAGCCGAATCGCCCCCCAAAGGGGACCCGCTCTCCCCCGAGGCGTAAGTGAAGGGAGGGGTTCCATAATGAATCACCTTCATGTTTTATTTCTGAGAAAAATAACCAAAACATTATCTTGCAGTTCAGATCTCAAACCTTCCTAGCAGAGCTCATCTTCAGGGGATCTTCGTCCAAAGATGATAGAGAGCGAAACACCTCCCCTTGTTCCACCGTCTCACGAGGCTGGCGACCCCGAGGTATCGTCCTGGAGGGTGTTTTCAAGTCCGGACTCTGGAAAAGGTCGTTAGACTAGTCCGGCACCCTTTTGCGCACCGGCGGAGGGGCTGAAGGATCTGCTTGGTGGGGCGTCCATCTCAGAAGAACACCGTATATTGATGGATACGGTGATTGGAAGGATTTCATCTGCGGAAAGCGGATTGTACGAGGCTGCCAAGAGTTTACTAACAGGCTTTGAGGTATGTAGAAATGTGTACCTTTTGGTAGAGCCGCATATTAAATGTGCCCTATATGAATAGTAGCCCCTGAGACTCTGTGTGTCGTCACGAGTGACGGCGCACAGAGGATCATAACCCCAGGTATCATATGTCACCTATTCCATGAAGGTGGTGAGGCGTTCGATGGCTAGCCAGACTGATGAATCGGCCAAACTAAGGCGGTAACTTGACGTAGCAGATGCCGACATCGCGCTTGTAAATAAGCGGCTAGACGAGGCTCAAGGTATGTTCAAAAGACACCCAGTAATAGGAGCTTGATGCTCGGGCCTTATATGTATATACTTTATGTAGATGGTGCTGCTGCCGTGGAGAACCTTCGGGCGGAACTTGCCTGAGCCAAGGAGCAAGCAAGGAAAAGCGATGTGGCTGCCGTTAAAGCGGCTGAAGAGCTAAAAGCCGAACAGGCTGCTCACTGCCAGAGCAAGAAGGAGATAGCCGAGATGGCCATAAAATTGAAGGATGCTACCGACCGTTGTAAGTTTCTTGCACAAAAAGATAGGGCGGCCCAGGAGGACCTTGAAAATATCACTGCCGAAGCCAAGGATACTCGCTCTGCCATGAGAGCGATGAAGGAGGAGCTGCGTCAGGCCGGAGATATCACGGCTGGAAAGCCTTATATGCTGCGGATGAAGTTCGGAGATCCCAAGTATGTTCCATTAGAGCGGCAGTGGAGTGCGGAAAACGCTTATCTGGATTTGGCCGCAAGTGCGGCGGACGCGACCGAACACTTCCGCAGCCGAGGTGACCATGAAATGGAAGAGCTGTTTTGGTCGCAGTACCACAATCCAGAACGCCCACTGTCAGTATCCGACCGTTTAGCCGCCTGGGCGGAGCTGAACAGATTATCCGGACTCGCCATGAAGTATGTTGCGAGTCGTCTGTGGCCGGAGGAGCCGGAGCCGAAGAGTTACTTTGGCTTGGTGCAGCAGTTCCTTGGTTCGGTGCCGCATGCTGATGCAATGAAGAGGTCGGCGTGCAACGAGGGCGCACAGATGGCTCTTGCCCGTGTCAAAACATACTGGGCAGATATGAAGGCCAGTATTGTTGCGTCCCAGGATTCGGACGGAAGCCGAGTACTTGCCAAGCACTATTTTAAGGAAGTTCTTCCTGGCGCTCGTATAATAGAGTCGCAGTGCTCGAAGGATGTTGTGTTCGAATAGCTTATACTATTTGTAAAACGAATTTTGTTTTTATGAAAAAAGCTTTTTTATACTTGCGCTTGCAAGAATCATGATGCCTCCTGTGCGGCCGTTTAATGTATATATTTGTATATAACCTGAAAGATGGCAGTCGTTGGCTTCAGCCCCCACGCATAGAATGCGGGGGTGTTCGCAAAAAGGCACCTTTTCACACTTAATCCAACGTCTTGGTCCTACAAAGGAGGTGGTGGCGTGGCGAACTAGGCAACCCGACTATAATGCTTTATCACTTTCACTTAGCCATAGGAGTTTGACAGTGGGGCTACTAAATAGCCCCTAGGGGCACCGCGCTCGCCCGAATTCGGGGCACTAGTGTGCCTGACCGGAAAGCGGCCCTTCGTTAATGCGGGGGAATCCTAAAGATTCCGAAAGTCATCGAGTGGTTGACCAGTCTCTCACTATATCATGACAGTCAGTTTTCGGCTTTCTCTACTGAGGTGCTCACCCGGCCGAACCGGGGCACAATCACAGTAGTTCTCCTGGTGCCGCGTTAGCCGATATAACGGAACGTAAGGCAGCAAAACAACAGGAGCCGGGCAAACCCAACATTTGACCAAAGACATGATTCGGAGCTGATGCATATAGGGCCAAACTCGCGACGCCGAACACTCCCTAAGGTATTCGGTCTTTATGAAGACGGGCCGGAATAGATCCCTTGGTAAAAAAGCCCCTAGTGTCCAGGTACGTGCAAAAATTCTGACGTGGCCACATGCCAAAACGCCAGCCTCCTCCTCGGCTATAGAGAAAGCCGGGGGATGTTACCAACAAGAGAGAGTAAAAAAGGTTTACCCAGGGTCTTAATCTGAAAAGAATCCTTGAACGGGTCCCTGCTGCACGTTTGCGCCTGTGTCTCCGTTGTGCCATATCCTGGACGGGCGTAGCATGATGTTCGTCTGCGAAAGAGAGGAACTTAGTAAAAAAAATAAGCGTGCGAGAAATTGAAATAAATAAAATATAGTTGGAGCAAGAGTTGGGCCGTATTGTCTCCGGGCGTGAGCACACGGAGCCCCTTGCATGGGGGTATGCGGCTGTTGAGCATGTTGACGCCAGACTCGTCGATCCGTGTCCGGGATAGTAGGGCTGGATTTGCGGGTGGCTGTCTAGGCAGTCGCACCCTTGCCCATACTTTGGGGGTCAATTCATGTTCCCCTGTAATGAAATGATGCCCTTTGGGCCGGGTATTTTGAGTGTAAGGGATGCGTAATGCGGTATTGCGTTAAAGCGGGCGAAGGATTCTCGTCCCAGTAGCGCTTGGTAGCGACTTACGAATGGGGCGATGTGGAATGTTAGCGTTTCGCTTCGGAAGTTGTCGGGTGATCCGAACGTGACTTCTAATGTAAGGGAACCCAGACTTGGGGTATCCGAACCTGGCGTTACTCCTTGAAAGGAAGTGTTGTCGAGGTGGATTGCGACTGGGTGTACCCCGAGTTTGCGGACTGTGTCCTGATACAACAGGTTCAAGTCGCTGCCGCCGTCCATAAGGACGTTTCTAAATTGGAGTCCGTTAATGATTGGATTTAAGACCAAGGCACTCCAGCCTGCGTTCTGGTCTCCTCTAGAGTAATCCAGATGATCAAAGGTAATTGGTTGTAACAACCAGTGGGGTTGCTCCTTCGGGGCTGGTTGTACGGCGCGTGTCGTTGTAGGTGTCGTTCTATTCTTCCCCTTCGTCACATGAAATAGATTGACTGTCTTGACTTCTTGTGGGAACTTCTTTTGTTCTCCGGTGATCTGCTCGTGGGGTGCGTGGTCATCTTCGCTTGGTGTGTTGAGCCCCTTGTGTTCGGCGTTGAGCTTGCCGGACTGCTTAAAGACCCAACAATCTCTGTGGGTATGGTTTGCAGGTCTCCCCGGAGTGCTGTGAACTTGACATATTTTGTCTAAAATTTTGTTGAGGTTGGATAGCTCGTCCCTATCTTCTTTGGGGGGCAACTTTTTCTGATTTTGTCGAGGGCTTTTGAATCCGGCGTTTACTGTCGTGCTCATCGGGCTTTTGTCCTTTATCCGGCGCGGTTCTTTGTTACGGCGCGGCTTCCCATTCCCATCTTTGAGTTCGAACGTATTCGGGTCGCTGGTGCTGCTTCTTGCCAACCAACTATCCTCTCCTGCACAGAAGCGGGTCATGAGGCTTGTTAACGCGGCCATTGTTCGCGGCTTTTCTTGGCCGAGGTGTCTGGCGAGCCATTCGTCTCGGATGCTATGTTTGAAAGCTGCTAGGGCCTCTGCGTCCGGATAGTCGACTATCTGATTCTTTTTGATAAGGAATCTTTTCCAGAGCTTCCGCGCTGACTCTCCGGGCTGCTGAGTTATATGGCTCAGATCGTCTGCATCTGGGGGCCGGACATAGGTCCCTTGAAAATTTGCCCAGAAAGCATCCTCAAGCACTGCCCAACTTCCCATGGTGTTCTCGAGAAGGCTTTTAAGCCAATGCCGGGTTGTCCCTTTGAGCTTAAGGGGTAAGTATTTTATGGCGTGGAGGTCGCCTCCTCTGGCCGTGTGTATGTGGAGGATGTAGTCCTCGATCCAGACTCTAGGGTCTATTGTTCCGTCGTATGGTTCTATGTTTACTGGCTTGAATCCGGCTGGGAATTCATGATCCAGCACCTCATCAGTAAAGCATAGGGGGTGTGCAGCGCCCCTGTATTTAGGCGTGCCACGATTTTCGGGTATTTTTTGCGTTGCATCACTCATTGGAGCTTGCTTTCTTGGCCTATAAATGGATCTGGTAGGGCCAATTTTCTGATGCGGATTCTTGGACGGATCGCGCGCTATATTGAGTGTGGCGTCCTTTGACGTGTGAGATTGATCGTAGGGTCGTCTATCCGACCTTGTGGCGTCCTTATTTTTTGACTGTGGGGGCTTTATGGCCTCTTCGTCAAATTCCGGTAGTAGTTTCCGCTTCGGATAGCTCTTTGTGTGGCGACTACTGCCGTACTTGTGTGCGGTATTGAGTACCTTGCCCCATCTGATCCTGAGTGCATCCTCCGCTGTCTTGAGCCTCCGCTTCTGCTTTTTCAGGCTACGTGCAGTGGCGACGAGCCTTTGGTGGAGGTTCTGATGTTCCAGTAATTTGTCTGGTGTGAGGTCGTCCGGGCTATTATCCTTCCCGGGGATTGGTTGTTCGGATTGTCCGCCCTGCTTGGATGGATGCTCGACGGCATGTTCATCGTCCGTTGAGTCGCCCTGCTCTATGGCTAGGTTTTTGTCGAGGTGGGGCTTGGCCTTGCGCTTACGCCGCCGCTTTGATTGTTTCTCGGGGGAGCGATCTCTAGCCGCATCCTTTTGGTCCTCGTAGTCGCTTTTGTTGCGTGTGTCCACCATGTATATGTCATATGACGAGGTGGCTTTCCAGTTCCCTATAGGCACTGGTTCTTGTTCGTCTCCTTCATCGGCGTCCATGCCGTCGATGTCTTTGGAGTAGAAGTCGAGCATGTCAGTTAAATCATCGACAGTGGCTACAAAGTGGGTGGTGGGTGGGCTACAAATTTCTTCGTCGTCCATGTCCCAACCGTGTTGGCCGTAGTCCGGCCAGGGCTCTCCTGACAAAGAGAGAGACTTTAACGAATTCAGGATGTTGCCGAAAGGTGAGTGCTGAAAGACATCCGCGGTGGTGAACTCCATGACCGGAGCCCAATCGGGCTTAACCGGGAGAGGTGCGGGATTTACGGAGTCCGGATCGGAGTCCGGCACCTCAGAGTCACGGGCCTTGCGAGGGACTAGGCTGGTATCCGGCTCTATCACCATAGAGATTGCAGTTTCCGGGGGTGGCGTCTAACCGTCCGTCCCCGACTGGCGTAGTGAGCTCCGAGC
Source organism: Triticum dicoccoides (assembly GCF_002162155.2). Taxonomy (NCBI): domain Eukaryota; kingdom Viridiplantae; phylum Streptophyta; class Magnoliopsida; order Poales; family Poaceae; genus Triticum; species Triticum dicoccoides. The sequence continues at coordinate 126,674,910 of NC_041393.1, forward strand.
TAATGGTTGGAGCGGAAACCTGAGCGACGCTCTGGGCGTTGTCCGATGACAGAGCTAAATCGTGCCCATCATGACAGTGCAGCGTGCCCGGTTGTGGCTCAAATCCGTCGAAGATCAAGTCCCTGCAGATGTCAGCCATGTAGTTCAAGCTTCCAAACCTGACCTGATGGCCAGGGGCGTAGCTCTCGATCTGCTCCAGATGGCCGAACGAGTCAGCCCGCCGTGCGAAGCCGCCGAATACGAAGATCTGTCCGGGGAGAAAAGTATCATCCCGGACCGTGTCACGATTGACGAGCGAAGAAGCCATCGGGCCTAAAAGGCGACGACACAGAGGAACTATCAATGAAAGCACCAATGTCGGTGTCAAAACCGGCGGATCTCGGGTAGGGGGTCCCGAACTGTGCGTCTAGGCGGATGGTAACAGGAGACAAGGGACACGATGTTTTTACCCAGGTTCGGGCCCTCTTGATGGAGGTAAAACCCTACTCCTGCTTGATTAATATTGATGATATGGGTAGTACAAGAGTAGATCTACCACGAGATCAGAGTGGCTAAACCCTAGAATGTAGCCTATGGTATGATTGTTGTTCGTCCTACGGACTAAAACTCTCCGGTTTATATAGGCACCGGAGAGGGCTAGGGTTACACAGAGTCGGTTACAATGGGAGGAGATCTTCATATCGTATCGCCAAGCTTGCCTTCCACGCCAAGGAAAGTCCGTTCCGGACACAGGACGGAGTCTTCAATCTTGTATCTTCATAGTCCGGGAGTCCGGCCAAAGGTCATAGTCCGGCCATCCGGACACCCCCTAATCCAGGACTCCCTCAGGAATGATATTACATCAAGGATGGTTATCTTATGAGAGCTAATAAACTATGCATCCCCGAGTCTTCTCTTGGTTTGCTACTTTTGCAAGAATCTCATGGACAAGGACTTATGGGACACTTTGGACGCGACAAGACATTTGCTACGCTCTCCAAGAACTACTTTTGGCCCAAGATGTTCCGCGATATCTCACGCTTCACCAACCAATGCTCTACATGTCGCAAAGCTAAGTCCAAAGCTCAATCTCATGGTCTTTATATGCCAGTTCCTATTCCGTATCACCCTGATATGTCTCCAACTTATCTATAATTTATGAAGTATTCATGCATGTTTATAATTTTTTTACATGATTTTGGTATGATTTGATTAGAACTAACCCGGACTGGCGTTGTTTTCAGTAGAACTACCATGGTGTTGTTTTTGTGCAGAAATAAAAGTTCTCGGAATGTGCTGAAAATCAATGGAGAATATTTTTGGAAAATATAAAAAATACTGGAACAAAAAGCTACTGGAGGAGAGTCCTGAGGCCACCACGAGGGTGGAGGCCGCCCCCCTAGGGCACGCCCCCTGCCTCGCGGACTCCCCATGGGCCCCCTTGACGTGAAACCAACGCCAATTCTTCCTATAAATCCTAAAAACCCCAGAACAGAAGAGAGATTGAAAGTTCCACCGCCGCAAGCCTCTGTAGCCACGATAAATCAATCTAGGCCCTCTCTGGCACCATGCCGGACGGGGCCATCATCACTGGAGGCCATGGAGGAGGATCTCGGAGGGGCCATCATCGCCATGAAGGCCAAGGACCAGAGGGAGAACCTCTCCCCATCCAGGGGGAGGCCATGGAGGAGGAATCACAAGGGGGAGAACCTCTCCTCCTCTCTCTCGGTGGTGCCAGAGTGCCATTGGGAGGGGAATCATCGCCGCAGTGATCGTCTTCATCAACATCACCATCATCATCACCATCCTCATCTCTTTTACGCGGTCCACTCTCCTGCACCCCGCTGTAATCCCTACTTGAACATGGTGCTTTATGCCACATATTATGATCCAATGATGTGTTGCCATCCTATGATGTTTTGAGTAGATTTCCTTTGTCTTTGGGTTGATTGATGATCTAGATTGGTATGAGTTGTATGTTTTATTTTGGTGTTGTCCTATTGTGCCTTCTGTGCCGCACACATGTGAGGGATTCCCGCTGTAGGGTGTTGCAATATGTTCATGATTCGCTTATAGTGGGTTGCTAGAGTGACAGAAGCTTAAACCCGAGTAAGGGGGCTGTTGCGTATGGGATAAAGGGGACTTGATATGTTAATGCTATGGTTGGATTTTACCTTAATGATCTTTAGTAGTTGCAGATGCTTGCTAGAGTTCCAACCATAAGTGCATATGGTCCAAGAAGAGAAAGTACGTTAGCTTATGCCTCTCCCTCATATGAAATTGCAATAGTGATTACCGATCTTGTTAACAATTTCTTAGGAAAACTCCGCACACCGACCCATCATTATTCTACACTCGCTATTTATAATACTTAAGTAATATATTCTAACTATATGATAACAGCACCTACTTTTATATTTTAGCTCTCCAACATCATGCAAAGTTATCCTCTTCATACCCACAACTCAGTTTTATTTCTCGTTTCTAGTTGGAAGCAAACGTTCAGTGTACGTAGAGTCATATCAGTGGCAGATAGGACTTGAGAGAATATTGATCTTACCTTTAGCTCCTTGTGGGTTCGACACTCCATGCTTATCACTTCCACCTTTGGAAATTGCTACAATGATTCCCTGCACTTGGGTATTATCACACCCATGGGAAGATATTAGTATGGAATTTGTGCTTGATTTGCCTAGAACTCGAAATGGCAAAGATTTCGTGTTTGTTGTTGTGGACCACTCCTCTAAAATGGCACATTTTATACCATGCAATAAGATAGACGATGATTCACATGTTGCAAATCTCTTTTGTAGGGAAATCTTGCGTCTACACGGAGTGCCAAAGACGATTGTCTCAGACCGCGACATCAAGTTCCTAAGCTACTTTTGGAAGACCTTATGCGCCAAGCTCAGAATCAAGCTTTTGTTCTCTTCGGTCTACCATCCTCAAACCGACGACCAAACAGAGGTCACGAACCGGACGCTCTCCACTCTCCTACACGTGTTGATCAAGAAGAACATCAAGGAGTGGGAAGAGTGCCTACCCATCACCGAGTATGCCTACAACCGTGCAAGACACTCTACTACCAGCAAGTCCCCCTTTGAGGCCGCCTACGGTTTCAACCCGTTGTCCCCATGGGATATTCTACCTCTACCACTACAAGAGCGCATCAACATGGATGCAAGCGCACGAGTGAGCTTACTCAAGAAGATGCATGAAGATACAAGGCACACTATCGAGCGCCAAGTACAACGACTCGCGACCAAGCTAAACATCAACAAGCAACCCATGATATTCAACATTGGAGATCTTGTGTGGCTACACCTTCGAAAGGACCGCTTCCCCAACGAATGCAAGTCCAAGTTACTACCTCGAACCGATGGACCCTTCAAGGTACTCGAGCGCTACAACAACAATGCATACAAGATTGACTTACCATGTGACAAGTACTCCGTGAGTGACATCTTCAATGTCAAAGATCTCTCCCCGTACCATGGTGATGAGGATTTCGATCCGAGGTCGGATATTTCCCAAGGGAAGGGGAGATGATGCGGAGCATCTTAAGGTCATTCCCATGGACCTACCTACGTCTCCCACGACACCACTTGGACAAATGACAAGAGCTTGAGCAAAGGCTATCTAAGATAAGGTGAACTCGCTCCTCTCAGAACTACCCTATCGGTGTCAAAACCGGCGGATCTCGGGTAGGGGGTCCCGAACTGTGCATCTAGGCGGATGGTAACAGGAGACAAGGGACACGATGTTTTTACCCAAGTTCGGGCCCTCTCGATGGAGGTAAAACCCTACTCCTGCTTGATTAATATTGATGATATGGGTAGTACAAGAGTTGATCTACCATGAGATCAGAGAGGCCAAACCCTAGAAGCTAGCCTATGGTATGATTGTTGTTCGTCCTACGGACTAAACCTCTCCGGTTTATATAGACACCAGAGAGGGCTAGGGTTACACAAAGTCGGTTACAATGGGAGGAGATCTACATATCGTATCGCCAAGCTTGCCTTCCACGCCAAGGAAAGTCCTATCCGGACACGGGACGAAGTCTTCAATCTTGTATCTTCATAGTCCGGGAGTCCGGCCAAAGGTCATAGTCCGTCCATCCGGACACCCCCTAATCCAGGACTCCCTCAGTAGCCCCTGAACCAGGCTTCAATGACGACGAGTCCGGCGCGCAAATTGTCTTCGGCATTGCAAGACGGGTTCCTCCTCTGAATACTTCATAAAAGGTGTTGAACACAAGGATAGTGTCCGGCTCTGCAAAATAAGTTCCACATACCACCGTAGAGAGAATAATATTTACACAAATCTAATCTGCTGGCATATTCTATAGCATGTCATGCTACGGCCAAGCCTTTATTCGAATCGTTTTACTGTCCCACCTCAGCGCATTTAGCGAGGCGGTTTCCTTGGCACGTCTTGTCAAAGCAGAGATCGTGTCCCCTTATTCCGGGATTCTCATCAATACGGGCATGGGTAACCCAACCGCACCATTAATCACGGCGCTTGGGAGATAAGCGAGTTTTACCAGGCTGGCGGGGGCACATAGTTTCGGCCGCCCATATAAGGGGATAAGGATCCGCCCTTTCAATCGATGCCTTCTTCCTCCTTTGCTTATCCATTTCCGTGCACTCGAGCTCCAGCGCCCAAGTCCGCACTTCCCACCTCAACCTTCTCCAATCATGTCAGGAGCGGGAGGTAGATGGATGGCCTCCACCGTCACGGAGGGTCACATCAAAAAGTTGAGGAAGGTCGGATACTTGTCTAACGACATCGCGCACCGGCTCCCAGATGAGGAGCAACTCATCCCCACCCCTAGGCCCCATGAGAGGGTGGTGTTTCTCACCCATTTCCTCCGCGGACTGGGCTTCCCACTTCACCCATTTGTCCGGGGGCTCATGTTCTACTACGGCCTGGATTTCCATGATCTGGCCCCGAACTTCATCCTCAACATCTCGGTGTTTATCTTCGTGTGCGAGGCCTTCCTCCGCATCAAGCCTCACTTCGGCCTATGGCTGAAGATCTTCAGCGTCAAGCCGAAGGTCGTGGGCGGCCGGCAAGCGGAGTGCGGAGGCGCCATGGTGGGCAAGATGCCCAACGTCACATGGCTCGAGGGCTCCTTCGTGGAAACCATCAAAAGGGTGGCAATCGGGGTGGTTCTACATCACCGAGCTGCGTGATCCTGAATGGGTAGTGGCCCCCGAATTCCAATCTGGCATCCCCACATGGCTCACATCCTGGAAAGAGACGGGCCTGTTGTGGGGTAATTCGGAAGAGGTGACCGGACTCCAAACCTGCGTCCAAGACCTGGTGAACAAGAAGGTTAAACTTGTCAATGTAGTGCAGGTCATGCTCTTCCGCCGGATCCTCCCGTGTCAACGACGGGCTTTCAACTTGTGGGAGTTCGACCCGGCCCAGCACCAGACTTTGTCCAGGCTCTTCGACACAAAGCACGAGGATGCCTGGAAGGTGCTATTCAAGAGCTCCGAGGTCTCCCCTCCCGTCACCGAGGATTGCGGATTCTGCGCAAAGCGCCAAGCCACTGAAGTAAGCTTGTTTTTGTCCTTTACAGGACACTTGATTTTCATAGTTTGACTCTATGCAGGATCTAAACTCCCGCTCCTTTGACAGGACTGGAAGAGGATGTCCGAACAGTTTGACTGTCCGGCCCCTTTGCCCGAAGGCCCAGCAGATGCACGCTTGACGAAGCTGCTAGTCCCGGCACCTCACGTGGTGCCGGAGAAGAAGGCCAAGAAGAAGGCCATGGGGACTCGAAAGAGTTCCCGGCGCCTGGTGGTGTCGGATTCATCGCCCGACGACCCCGAAGCGCACTCCGCCTCCGAAGACGAGGAGGAGGAAGAAGAAGCCTCTCCCCCTCCAGTGGAGGGGGGAGAAAAGGAAGGCCACCCCAACTGGGGAGGCCGGAGGGTCCAAGAAGGGGAAGACCCTTCTTCCGGATTATGCCTCCGACGCCAACGAAGGCGGAGAGGAATGGCCATCCAGGGCCAAGCCCCTGGCAAAATCGTAAGTATCCGGATACCAGAATAACTCATGGCGTTCCTCTATTGTACAGTACCTTCTGACGCCGAATTCAATCATGCAGTCCGCCGAAGTCTCAGCTCGGCGATTCGTCGAGCGGCTCCCTGGATTCGTCGGATGTGAATGGCGCTTCACTCCCGACTGCTACCTCCCCTCGCCCTACAGACGATGCTGAGGTGGAGTCCCAAAAGGGGCTAAACCAGGAGGAGGTGGTCCTGGAGGCGCCGCAAGGCGACCTCCCGGACTCCAGGCCCAATGGGGATGAAGCCCCAGAGGGATCTAAGTCCGGCCCTGGACCGGACACCACTCCGAAACCTTCAGTGATTCCGGAGTCCGGCAGGCGGCCCCCTCGCAAGAAGGGCAAACCTACGACGCCCGCGGCCTCTGTCCAACCAGAGGCGCCGGACAATTTGTTGGAGGTGCTTAACGGCGCCTCCATCGACGAGGAGCACCGTACTGTTATGAGTGCGGTGATCCAGAAGGTTCAGTCCGCCAAGAGCGGGCCGACAGAAGCATGTACCAGCCTTCTAACAGGTTTCGAGGTATGTATTTAAAACATGTAAAAATGTTACCGCATAGACAATAGCCCCTGATGCTCAGTTTGGTGTTCTGAAAGAAAAGCCGGACTGAGGATCTAAAAAGATATACGCAGGAGTCTAACATAAATATGTCAATATGGGAATGCAGGCTGCGCTGCTGACCTTTGTCGCACTGACTGCGGAGGTCGATGCATTGAAGCAGAGCCTCGAGCGGTCCGAGAACGAGCTCGGCCGTGCCAAGAAGCAGCTCGAGGACAAGGAAGGTATGTAGTACCTTATGTAAGTATATATAAAAATACCTGGTTGCAAATAATGACAGGACGAACGTGAATGTTACAGGGGCCACAACCGAGGTGGCGACCCTGAAGGAAGCGCTTTCCAAGGCCGAAGACAATGCAGCCGTGGAGCGCACCGAGCAAGAGAAACAAGAGGCGCATGTGGTGGAGGTGCGGCAAGAGCTCAATGCTCTTGTGAAAAAACATGAGAGTTTAGAGCTTGACTCGAAGACTCGAGAGTCCGAGCTTGCCTCGGCACTTGAAAGCGCCAAATCTGGAAGGCCGAAGCCCAAAAAGCCCTCCAAGAAATTGAGGTGATGAAAAGGATTGCGGCGGGTAAGGCATTCTTTATGCAAAGCAAGCACGTGAAAGTAAATTACCTGTTACTTACCCGAATCCGGAGCTCTCCAGGAGCATTCGCATATCTGCCCCGCAGTGTATCCGACGCCGCCGCATTCTATCAGGCCGAGGAAGGGAGCTCGACGGAGAAGGTGTTCTGGTCCCAGTATGCTGAGGCCGGACACCAGGTGCCCCTGAGCGACCAGCTGAAGCAGTTGGTCGAGCTTCATAAGGCAGCCGAACAGGCCATGAAGGGCCTGATAGGCCGGCTGTGGCCTGGGGAGGCCATGCATGGGAGCTACTTTGGGCTGGTGCGGCGGCTGGTGGACGCCTATCCACGGCTTGAAGTCATCAAGCGCTCCGTATGCATCGAAGGCGCCCGTAGGGCCCTTGCCCGTGCTAAAGTGCACTGGGGCAAGCTGGATGCTGAGAAGCTGGTGACAGAAGGGCCACCAGAGGGGAAGGAGCATCGCAAGCCCGAGATGTATTATGAGGGCGTCCTGAAGGGTGCCCGCCTTGTGGCAAACGAATGTTCCAAGGATGTAATTTTTGAGTAAACTTGCTCGTGTTTATCCTGTGCGCTGAAAACTTGTTCATATGCGCTAAGCAACGCTGTTTGAATTTAAAATATTACCTTCTGTGTGGCCGTCTATTGAATCTGAGAGATGCAAGTCGTCGGCTTCTACCCCCATGCCACGAGTGCTGGGGTGTTCGGGATAAACCTGAGCGCTCTTGTTCCCATTCTTGGGTCCTTCGAGGGAGGTGCTCAGCGCAACGAATAAGGTAATCTGACTTATAATGCTTTATCACTCTCACTTGCCATAGAATTCTATAATTTTAAATTTCGGCGAAGCCCCTAGTATTCGGAAGACCGAGTTCGGGGCGCTATCCACGCCTAGGCCGGACAAAGCCAGCTCCTCGCTCTAAGCGGCATGAGTCTTTAGGGACTCGAAAAACCTCTCGAACAGCGACCGGTCTCTCGCCCTATCATGAAGGTCAGTTTTAGCTTTCTCTACTGAGGTGTTAACCCAACTCAGCTGGGGCACAATCGCAGTAGTTCTCCCAGCGCTACCTTAGCCGACATAGCGGAACGTAAGGTACCAAAACATGGGAGCTGGGTAAACCCAACTATTGACCCAAGACATGATTCAGAGCCGATGCATATAATGCTATAAGTTCGGGGTGCCGCACTCATGAGAGTGTTCGGTCTTCTCACACCGTATTTTGGGGTACTTAAGCCCCTGGTGTATTGGCCGTACCAAAGTGTACGGTTGCATAATGTCATAACTGAACATATTTACATAAAAAATGAATGCAATAATAGACAAGAGATATGTATTGTTTATTAAAGGGCTGCTATGAGAGCAGAACAATACAAATAGTGTGATAGGCAAGAGATGGGATTATTTGACATGTCCCCCTCTAGGGGCAAGCTGCGAGACTTTAAGTAAGACATGTATTTAGCTTGTTATAGAGCCCACCTGGACATTCGATGTGGCTTGTTGTCTCCCTGGCTATTGCATCGCGTGTTCGGCGATTATACTGCCGGACAGGCCTTCCAAATAGTGGAGTCCTAAAAGTATATATATATAAAAAGAAATGGCAAAATCGGGAGCCCCTAGTGCGGTTGAGCCGCATTCTGGGCGTGCCGTGGTTGTGCCCCTCCCCTTATGCCCATGGTATTTCCAGAGCGTAATTATGTACGCGTGGTACTGGTATCGCAATCTCGCGAGGGCTGGGGTTGGGGCCGCACTGCTATGCTTGCTCGGAACGTGCCAGACGGTCTTGTTGTAGGTTACTTCGGGCGCGCTTGACGTTGTCCGAACGTCTAACAGCCGGACTGGAGAATTGCCTTAAGAGGCTACTTTGTACTTTCGCCGCCAGGGCCGCCGTGTGCTCCTTTGTTCGGAGAGAGCGTTCGGTGTTTCCATTGACCATAATGACTCCTCGAGGGTCTGGCATCTTGAGTTGGAGGTATGCGTAGTGTGGCACCGCATTGAACTTTGCAAATGCGGTTCGCCCGATCAGGGCGTGATAGCCACTGCGGAACGGGACTATGTCGAAGATTAACTCCTCGCTTCGGAAATTATCCGGGGATCCGAAGACCACTTCAAGTGTAGCTGAGCCCGTACAGCTGGCTTCTACACCTGGTATGACGCCTTTAAAGGTCGTCTTTGTGGGTTTAATCCTTGAGGGATCTATGCCCATTTTTTGCACTGTATCCTGGTAAAGCAGGTTCAGGCTACTGCCGCCGTCCATGAGGACTCTAGTGAGGTGAAATCCATCAATGATTGGGTCTAGAACCAATGCGGCGAATCCGCCATGACGGATGCTAGTGGGGTGGTCCCTACGATCAAAAGTGATCGGGCAGGAAGACCATGGTTGAACTTTGGGGCGACTAGCTCCAACGCATATACGTCCCTGAGTGCACACTTCCGCTCCCTTTTGGGGATGTGGGTTGCGTATATCATGTTTACCGTTCGCACTTGTGGGGGAAAACCCTTATGTCCTCTGTTGTTCGGCGACCGGGGCTCCTCCTCGTCATCGCTATGCAGCCCCTTGTCTCTGTTTTCGACACTTAACTTGCCTGCCTGTTTGAACACCCAACAATCCCTGTTGGTGTGATTGGTTGGTTGTTCGGGGGTGCCGTGTATCTGGCACGAGCGATCGAGTATCCGGTCTAAACTAGACGGGCCCGGAGTAGTTCTTTTGAACGGCTTTTTCTGCTGGCCGGGTTTAGAGCCTCTGAATCCGACATTAACTGTCGTATCCTCAGTATTGTCGTTGTTAATGCGGCGCTTGTGCTTATTGCGACGTGACCTGCCATTGTTGTCCTTGGTATCCGAATTACCAGGGCTCTTGGTCATGTTATTGCTACGAGCTAGCCAGCTGTCTTCTCCCGCGCAAAAGCGGGTCATGAGTGTCGTGAGGGCTGCCATGGATTTCAGCTTTTCCTGTCCAAGGTGCCGGGCAAGCCATTCGTCACGGATGTTATGTTTGAAGGCTGCAAGGGCCTCTGTGTACGGGCAGTCGACTATTTGATTTTTCTTGGTTAGGAACCGTGTCCAGAATTGTCTGGCCGATTCCTCTGGCTGCTGAATTATGTGGCTTAGGTCATCGGCGTCTAGTGGTCGCACATAAGTGCCCTGGAAGTTGTCAAGGAATGCGGATTCTAGGTCCTCCCAGCAACCAATTGACTCTGCTGGCAAGCTGTTAAGCCAATGCCGAGTTGGTCCTTTAAGCTTGAGCGAGAGGTATTTGATAGCGTGTAGATCATCGCCGCGGGCCATGTGGATATGAAGGAGATAATCCTTGATCCATACCGCAGGATCTGTTGTACCATCGTATGATTCGATGTTTATGGGTTTAAACCCTTCGGGAATTTGATGATCCATTACTTCGTCTGTGAAGCATAGTGGGTGTGCGGCGCCTCTGTACTGGGCTATATCACGACGTAGCTCATACGAGCTTTTCCTGCCGTGTTCGGCCTGGTCGTATTTGCCATATCTGGCGTGACGGTTATCGTCACGTGCCGTGGGGCGCCCACGCGATCCGTAGATCGATCTTGTTTGCCTGGCCTTGTCCTCTAATATGTCTCGCAGGTCTGGCGCGTTTCCCCGTGCCTTGGTATTTTTTGAGCAGCGCCGGGGTGCGGCTTGAATGGATGGCCGAGAGGCCTCTCTGTCGCGGCCACGAGGTGGTCGATCGGCCGCATCATACGCTGGTGATGTAGGTTTAGTTGCTTCCTCCTCTAGTTGGGGTAGCAGCCTGCGCTTTGGGTAGCTCTTGGAGGGGCGTCCGAGTTTGTACTCTTCAGCCGCCAGGACTTCAGTCCATCTGTCGGCTAGCAAATCTTGGTCAGCTCTAAGCTGCTGCTATTTTTTCTTGAGGCTGCTTGACGTGGCCATAAGCCTGCGTTTGAAACGCTCTTGTTCGACGGGATCCTCGGGCACGACAAATTCGTCGTCGTCGAGGCTTGCCTCGTCTTCGGAGGGAGGCATATAATTGTCGTCCTCGACCTCTCTGTCTGCCGCTCTCTCATGAGGGCTGGCTTCTCCAGCCTCCTGCGCTGAATCCTGCTGGAGGGGGTTGTCTTCGGCACTGTTCGGGGTGTTATTGTCTCCGATGCCGGACTCGTTGTTTTTGCTTTGGCGGGATTTAGAGCGGCGCCACTGATGCCGGTGCTTAGGCTGTTTCTTGGAGGGGTCATCCTCCGTTGTTCCATCGCCATTCCCTTCTTTTGGGGTGTCCACCACGTATATGTCATATGACGAGGTGGCTTTCCAGTGCCCTATAGGCGCTGGTTCTTGGTCGTCTCCTTCATCAGCGTCCATACCGTCGATGTCTTCAGAGTCGAAGTCGAGAATGTCGATTAAATCATCGATAGTGGCTACAAAGTGGGTGGTGGGTGGGTTTCGAATTTCTTCGTCGTCCGCATCCCAACCTTGCTGACCACAGTCCGGCCAGGGCTCTCCTGATAAAGAGAGAGACTTTAGTGAATTCAGGATGTCGCTAAAGGGCGAGTGCTGAAAGATGTCCGCGGCGGTGAACTCGATGATCGGAGCCCAATTGGGTTCGATCGGAAGGGGTGCGGAAGATTCAGAGTCCGGAAAGGAGTCCGGCACCTTGGAGTCACGAGCTTCACAAAGGACAAGGCTGGTATTCGGCTCGATCGCTGTAGAGATTGCAGCCCCCGAGGCGGTGTCCAACCATCCATCCCCGATTGACACAGTCGGCTCCGAGCTAAGGGTCGAAGCGGACACCTGAGCGGCCTTCTGGGCACTATCCGGCGGTAGAGCTAGATCATGCCTATCGTGATAGTGCGGCGCGCTCGGTTGTGGCTCGAATCCGTCGAAGATCAAGTCTCCGCGGATGTCAGCCGTGTAGTTCAAACTTCCAAATCTGACCTGATGGCCAGGGGCATAGCTTTCGATCTGCTCCAGATGGCCAAGCGAATTGGCCCGCAGTGCAAAGCCGCCGAATACGAAGATCTGTCCGGGGAGAAAGGTCTCACCCTGGACCACATCGTTGTTGATGATCGGAGAAGCCATCGGGCCTAAAGGTGACGACACAGAGGAACTCTCAATGAAAGCACCAATGTCGGTGTCAAAACCGGCGGATCTCGGGTAGGGGGTCCCGAACTGTGCGTCTAGGCGGATGGTAACAGGAGACAAGGGACACGATGTTTTTACCCAGGTTCGGGCCCTCTCGATGGAGGTAAAACCCTACTCCTGCTTGATTAATATTGATGATATGGGTAGTACAAGAGTTGATCTACCACGAGATCAGAGAGCCTAAACCCTAGAAGCTAGCCTATGGTACGATTGTTGTTCGTCCTACGGACTAAACCTCTCCGGTTTATATAGACACCAGAGAGGGCTAGGGTTACACAGAGTCGGTTACAATGGGAGGAGATCTACATATCGTATCGCCAAGCTTGCCTTCCACGCCAAGGAAAGTCCTATCCGGACACAGGACGAAGTCTTCAATCTTGTATCTTCATAGTCCGGGAGTCCGGCCAAAGGTCATAGTCCGTCCATCCGGACACCCCCTAATCCGAGACTCCCTCATACCCCTTTCTCATATGAGTCATGGCTACTACCTCAAGCGAAGACCCTATGCGCGATCAGGTACTTGGAGGAAGGCCACGGATCAGCTACGGCCAACGGACAAGACGGCAAGGACACCAAGTACCACGAGCGAGAAGAGAAGTAGATAGAAAGTCTCCAGTCACCGGTCGTCAGATCAGCCTCAGCCTGCGAATGCTACAGTGGCCGGACGTCCGACGCGCCTCAGATGACCGACACCCCCCTACGCCCGGATGACCTGCACCACCAGTACAGAACCAAAACGTCAGAAGTATGGAGGCCACCGGACGACAGACGCCCCAGACGTCCGACCCCGACCAGACATCCGACACGGCCTGTTTAGAGCCGAAACATCGGAAATCCGACAAGTACAGGCCATCCGAGCCCCTGCGAGACGTCGGATGACCGGTAGCTGTCGGACGTCTGACGCCTGTGTGTTGACTGCGTGTTGGGCCGAAGCCCATGTACCCCTTCGCCCACTTAGACTATATATACTCCTCCTCCTTCCTCTTTTTAGGGTTAGCAATGTGATAACTCATTTGTGAGAGAGAGCTTTGCTCATCCACTTGATACCTTCTCCATCGGAGATCACGACCTCTACGGAGAAAATCCCCCAAGTGGATTTAAGACCCCTCACGGGAAGACCTTCAAGACCTCCTCACGGAGAAGAACTTGCTACTTGTATCGTCCTTTGTTGCGTTTTAATCTTGTATCACTCTTTATTTTCATGGATCTAGCACATGTGTGATCGTCCCGGTTGATTTGAGTGTTTCTCCTTGTGTTTCCCCCTCGCGTTTCCCCTCGTGCTCGTCGTGTTCTTTGTAGGATCCAATCCATTTCGTGAAAGATCGGCCTTAGAATTTCCATCCTACATCAATGCCTTTCTTCCTGCTTCTAGCCCGTCGTGGAGCCCTTCATGTATACGACATGGTACAACGGCTTATTGTCAACCGTGAGAGGCATACAGGGTTGGCAGTGTCGACGTTGTCACACACGGCTAGAGATTTTGAAAGGGGGAATTGGGGAGTCTGATGTCACGAGCTAGGGATTTGGATAGTGCCGGCTAGGAACCTTCTAAAGTAAAATTGGTACACCGTGGGTAGGTTTTCTCATAATTTACCGAGAGAGGGGTGCATGCCGCAAGCCGATGTGGCGTGCCAAGTGTCATCGTGGGAGCAATTTGTAGGAAATTAGATCCGCATTAGTGTTAAAGGGCCACTTTTCTGCGTGTTTTTATTTCTTGTATGAGTACAAGTTTATGTACTAAATGTACTAGTATCACCAAATCAAAGGCCAATTCTTTTGGGGCTTATGGCCGGATGTGTAAATAAGCTTCCTCTTCCCCGGGTTATTCTAGAAACCATACATAAAATTTTATTTTTAGAAGCTTGCCGGTTCTTTTGGGGCTTATGACCTGTTGTGAAAATAAGCAACCCCTGCCTAGCTTATTCTAGAAGTCCAGCATAAAATTTTATTTTTAGAAGCCTGCCAGTTCTTTTGAGGCTTATGAGTGGCTATGAAAATAAGCTGCCCCTCCCCAACATATTCTAAGACTAAACTAAAATTTTATTTTATACTAGAAGCCTAGCCCCGAAAGAACCATCCCTAACTCTGAATTCACCATATAGCCAAAAGAAAATGGAAATGTTTGCGTACGGAGGACCGGCTGAAAACTCGGCCGGTCACGCTCAAGCCCTTGGACGGGAGGAGATCAGATGCCCCACGCTGCACAGTTACTGGGTCGACCAACCACCCACGTCCCCAACTTTATCTCTTGACGTGGTTTCCTCAGGGCCATTTGTTCACCACCACATCTCTTCTCCAGACCATGGCTTGTTCCTTCTCCGCCATTTTTTCTGCGGCCGCCAGGATGCGCGAGAGGACGAGGTGGCGAGGAATACTAGCAGGGGAGTTGCAACCTCGCGTAAAAAGTTGCAACCTCGTAGTGGAGGATCTGCAACCGGAGAGGCCGAGCTTCAATCCCCCAACGCGCGCACATCATTGTCGAGGGGAGGCTGCAACCAGCGACGCCGCACATCCTCGCTATGGTGGGATGTTGGTACCCATGACGCGAAGCTGCAACCTTGGCGTGGAGAAGCTACAACCCCCTGTTGTCGAAGCAACGTGGCTCGCCGGTCACCGCACTCACCACAATCAGTTCCAGCAAATATGACCACCGTTCCCAGCAAATGCAAGTGCCGGTTCCAGCACATTGTCTCGCTGGATTCAACATCCTCGGCGTGTTTTTGCTAGAGACGACGAAGGCCGGTTCTAGCAAAATGTGAGTGTGGTTCCAGCAAATCTTCTCGCAGGTTCCAACATTCCTCGATATTTTTTTGCTGGAGACAACAAAGGCCTGGTTTTTGCTGGAATCGACGGCGTGCAATGCTACAACCATCATCTGCGGCGGCTGCAACCGACATCCACTACTGCCATCATTGGCCGCGACTGCTACAACCGTTGTCTACGATGGCTACAACTGGCATCCACTGCTGCCATCCTTGCTCATGGGTGCTACAACCAGGCAACACACACTAGTACGAGCGTCGCGTCGGGCCATGTTTTGCTGCATCCATCGACAGGAAGCTGCAACTGACCACGACCATGCTACAACCATCATTGGCGGAGATGCACTCAAAACGGTGGTGGAGCTGGAGCCGACAATGGTGGAGCTGCGATCGGCGGTGCCCTGCAGCTCACCAATGGGTTGCGAGACCGTCTCCGTGAGCGACGAGGCGACGAGCTGAAGAGCTGCGAGATGTGCGATGCGGGGGGACTTCTTTTGTCTTCATGTGAGATCGATGACAAAAGAGAAGGGCTGAATGGAGTGAATGCCAGACATATCAAGCAGCCGCGTGCTAACCGGCGCAAATTTGGGCCGGTGCACCAACGCCTAGCACTCACCAAAAGAAAAAGAGGAAGAAGCACGCTCACCTCACGTGACCGTCCGCACAGCTTCCTTCCTTCCGTGCCACGCCTACAGCTAACCAACTTTTAACCCATCCCTCCTCCGATCTGCACAAACTCCAGCGTGCAGCACACTTTCCATCAATCAATTAAACTAAGCTCGCAATCAATCGCAGCCGCACTCCGCTAAACCCACGCCGATCATCCCTTTCCCACCCACGCAGCTCGCTCGATTCCCACTCCCACCAAATCCCCTGCCTCCCCGCGCGCGCGCCCGAGATCCAAATCCGGCCGCCACCCGCGATGCCGGAGGCGGCGTCGCCACCGCCGCTGCTCCCGCCGCCGGCCTCGGCGAGCTCCCCGGCCGCCTCCGTGCTGCGGACTCGGCGGCGGCGCAGGGCGTGGCGCCGCCCGCGCGGGCTGCTCTGCTGGGGCGCCCTGGTCGCCTTCTTCTTCCTCATGAACTGGTGGATGTTCTCCCGCCTCCAGGACCCCGCCACGCGCCCGCGCTTCCGCCTCCGCCGCCACCCGCCCCGCGCGACCAACTCCTCGCTCTCCACCCTGGTAATGCCGGTGCTTCTCTTTGAGTGCTTCCTGCCTTTGATTCGGCTTAGGTCCTCGGGTTATGCTTGCTTCTAGGGGACGGAGAACATGGCTCGTTGCTACATTTCGCAATCTGGCTTTTGGTTAAGAGGGTTTTTAGCCGCCGGACTTGAAAGAGTGCAAAATAGCAAAATGCAGTGTGTCGCGATGTTGAACTACTATTTCATAAGCTTCAAAATTAATGTTCTAATTTTCAAAAAATAAAATAAAATAATGTTCTGTTCTTCGACAAAAACTTCGTAGTTGTACATCTACTATCCATCAACTTGCTTTAGTACTACTGAGCTCAGAAACCCACTCTCTTGAGGTCATGGAAATTTATGGAGAAAAAGGACAGCATTTTCATGATATGCGCCTACAATGTCAGAAATTTCAAATCCAAATTCGAACTACACGTCGAGAAAGAAAAAAACAATCCTGCTGTCAGTATTGTCTGACTCTGTGGGCTATTACTCACCCGATTTGGATCAGACGTTATGCACAGCAGAATTCGTCCTTTCTGTTTATCAACGTGTAGGCCGAATTTGGGTTTGATTTTTTTATGTTATTGCAGGTGCATGCTGTGTTAATGTTGATATTTCGTTATTTTCAGAAATTTTCATGACCGTTAGAGGATTTCTCTGCTTGGGAGCACCGGGGGTACTATAATCCCGGGATTAGTCAATACACCCTCCTTATTTCCATTACTGCCATACATTATTGTTTTTACGGACAATGTCATTATGGGATTCCATGTAAGGTGCATCTTGCTTGAGGGAATGAAAGCTATCTTTTTTTTTCTTTGTATAAAGGTAAACATGTATGCTGTTGGATATAATATAACATTACCCAGGGATGATTTTGTGTTTTCAAATGTTTCAAGGAAGAGGTGAATGCTACTGAAAAGGGGAAGAGGCCTCACCCGGTCATGCTCACACACCTGCTCGCTTTGGCGGCCCATGCTTTGGCAGAGGTAGCAAAGCATTCGTAAATGCAACTATGTGTTCATCCCAAGTTCAAAGTTGGTTCGCATGTTGATGAAATTTTTTCTTTTGTAATGTGTACTGTTAATCACCTAGGCAGATAATAGGCCAGAACCCAAAGACCTATGGAAAGAGCCAATAAATGCTACTTTGTGGAAACCTTGCTCTGACCAAAGGGATTGGAAAGCATCAGGCAATATCAGTTCATCAGGTAAGCATTACTGTTGCTGTTTTGCACTTACCCACACACTATCAATGATTTTTTGTCTCCCACCCCTTTCGTGTTATGATTTACCATTCTGTTTTTTTAATTAGCCCCCTGTTTGTTAACTACAGAGGAAACCAATGGTTACATCATCATCAGTGCAAATGGTGGAATAAACCAGCAAAGGGTAGCGGTGAGTAGTCCTAACTTGTGTAACATCAGATGCGCTCTATTTAGTCCTCAAGGTTTTAGTGTGGAAGAGGTCTGCAGTTGTTACATGCAAATAGACAATGAGAAGAAGACTCTGTTTTCTTCGTTCCTTGATGGATTGGAGGATGGTGGTTTACTTGAGTTCTAACATCATACAAGACTCTGGGTTGTTCATTACCTGAATAATTGTAATCAATGTCACACTTTACTTCATTTTAGGGGGGGCATAAATTTAATACATTTCATTTTTTAAAGCAAGTTATGATTTATCCAGACTATGAAGTATGTTCTGTGTTGAATCCGTATCCTCTTTATAAAAAGGTTTGCCATAAATATGATGCCAAAGCTTGGCCAAGGATGACAAACATCATTAGCATGAATCCCACAAGACTCTCACTTCACAGCAAGTTGGAGCAAGAGGATTGTAAACATTTTTTTGTCTTATGTAATTTGAAACATCTTTCAGTTTTCCTGGTCTAATTAAAAAAAAACTTGAAGGAAACTGCAGTTCAAGCTCTAGATTTCTTAACTGCTATTCAAACTTATTTCATTAATTTTAAGTGCATTCTGGTTTATCTTCTAACAGATCTGTAATGCCGTTACCATATCCCGGTTGCTCAACGCAACTCTCGTCATTCCAAAGTTCTTGTACAGTAATGTTTGGCTGGACAAAAGGTATATTTCATCATTTCCTTACAAAATAAGTTCATCTTAGTCTTATGTGTTGATAGCTTGTGTCAGTGGTTGAATAATTCTACTATGTTCTAAAGTACAATTAAATTCAATATCGTAGCCAGTTTCGAGATATATATCAGGAGGATTATTTTATCAAATATTTGAAACCTGATATTCGGATTGTGAAGGAGCTTCCTTTGGAGTTGCAATCGTTAGATTTGGAGGCAATTGGTAGCCTTGTAAGTAATCTCTGATTTGCAGAAAGCTCTAGAGGTTGAAAAATGGTTTTGATGCTCATACTGTATTGCCCAACTCTTATTCTTCTGTAGGTTAATGATACAGATGTCATGAAAGAGGCAAAGCCAAGTATATATGTAAAAAAGATACTACCAATTTTACTGAAGAACAGAGTTGTCCACTTTGTAGGATTTGGCAATCGCTTATCTTTTGACCCGATACCTTTTCAACTTCAGGTATTGCCATTTTCTATTGATTGTTTCCATTTACCTGCAAAGGCATATGCGTGTTAAATTCCATGAGTTCTCTTCAAACATTGTTAGTCTAAGGTTGCATAAATACTGGTGGTGGGCAGTGTATTTTTACAAAACGCATACCAGAGCTATGACACGAGTTCCAACCCATATATGAAGTGAGATACAATAAAGAAGCTATTACTATGTTTGCTAGGTTTCTTATTCCTCTGTTCCTGATTCAGCCACATATTAAAATTACATACATGACACATGGATAAAGCATTAGAATTTCACTGTGTAAGTGAGAAATAATAATTTGAAAGCATGTTCTAATTATATATGTGCTAACTGTTCTACAGAGATTGCGATGCAGATGTAACTTTCATGCTCTTCGTTTTGTACACAAAATACAAGAAACTGGTGCATTACTCGTAGAGAGATTGCATGGCCACATGCCCCATCTATCTCCTTTGCAAGATAATCTTTTAGGTCATTTTGCTGGGAAATCCATCCCCAGTGGGAACAGAAACGAGTCGTCCAAATATCTAGCAGTTCATCTCAGATTTGAGATTGATATGGTTGCATACTCAATGTGTTACTTTGGTGGTGGGAAAGATGAGGAAGAGGAATTAGAGATGTATCGTCAAATTCATTTTCCTGCTCTGACAGAAATCAAGAGGACAACAAAGTATGTATGCCATCCTATGCTTTCCATTTCTAGATACTTTTTGATGCCCTGTTTGGGCATTCATGACAATGAAATGGTCTTCTTTGTATCTAATTTTGAAAAATGTTCCATCCAAATCAAATGATGTCCAATCAAATATACTTGCCTCTCAGAAAAAAAAAATGTGTTTCTGAAAGTCCAATTATTGTTTCAGGTTGCCCTCTGCTGCTTTCTTGCGATCTGAAGGCAAATGCCCCCTTGCACCTGAAGAAGCTGTGCTTATGCTTGCTGCTATTGGTTTCAAGCGCAGGACTAGTATATACATTGCAGGTGCTGAAATTTATGGAGGGAGGCATAGGATGGCTGCCATAAGTCGCCTTTATCCTGCTATAGTAACTAAAGAAACACTTCTGTCCCCATCAGAGCTTGAACCATTCAGAAACTTCTCATCGCAGGTAACTTTTGATAAGATGTTTTATTTGATTCCGTATATAGGTAGAAAACTATGCAAACACAATGTCGTTAGACATGGATGTAAATCATTCATAAGCAAAGACGCTTCTTGAAGGCTTTAAGCCTCGAATGGGTATGGACCTTCGATATAGCCTACAATTTGATTGAAATGTATACAAGTTTGCATGTGCAACACCAGGAATGCTCTAATTTTACGTGCTCCACTGTAAGGGTGGCTCATGTGGGCAGCTTAAGTATTTCGTTTGCCAGTTCCGTACTTAAGGTGTCTCATGTGTGAAATTCAAATTCGAACCACTAGAGTGGCATACATGATAAAGAATATTAGCAATATCAGAATTTTGAATGAAAGTCTGCACGTACATGATAAAGAAGTCGAGCCTTTCGTTTTCGAGGGGTCAGCACCAACAACTGTGTTATCAGTTTCATTTTGAATGAAATGAAATTGGGAGCTCTGCTCCTTAATTCGAAAAAAATAAGCACCTTATGCATTCTAATTATACTTGATGAAATATTTTTTTTCTCTTGTCATTTGCAGTTGGCAGCTTTGGACTTTATTGCATGTGCATCAGCTGATGCATTTGCTATGACTGACCCAGGCAGCCAGTTCTCTTCTCTTGTTCAAGGATACCGCATGTACTATGGTGGTGGGGACCTTCCCACATTAAGACCAAATAAGCGTCGCCTAGCCAGCATACTTGTGAAGAATGCCACAATAGAGTGGAAGGAATTTGAAACTAGAGTAAACAAACTCATACAACAAACTAAGCAAGTCCATGAGAGGCCAATTGCGAGGAGCATATTCAGACATCCACGTTGTCCAGAGTGTATGTGCAGAACAGATAATTGAGACATTCTGGGAGTTTCTTGTGCCTGTAACGGTATTATGCAGCCAGAGGCCCAGAGCTTGTTTTGGCTCTTTGGCTGATACCTCGACATGAAGCACCACCGGAATCAACTTAGATTGGGTGACAAAGTTCTCGCTTTAAGCTGAACAACAACCGTGCATTCTAAATATGCTTCCAGCACAGCTGATTGGGATCAAATTCAGTTTACTGACTGCTCTGATCAGCTTGACATTGTGTTGCACTTGGATTGTGGTAGATCAGGAACTAATTTTTGCATCTGAGCTACGGTGTTGCTGCTGCCGTATTTTTGATAGGTCAGGCTGGGAACAGCATTGTTACCGCGAGTGTATTATCTGTATATCTGACAGACGGAAAAACAACTATATTATTTCTGTTCAGAGTTCAGAAGATCTATCATTTGTCAACATAGGCTTCTGGCTTCCTAAGATTGGAGCATGCCATATCAATTGTGGTTCGTCCATCATTTGTTGAGTCGAGTTCTCAAACTTGCTGTACATTTTGTTCGCATTCCTTTTCAGTGGGTAATGTTGTACTATACGAGCCGTACATATTGTAAGGTTATACCAAAGGGCAAGGTTAACAATGCTGCCATTTTGTGTATCTATACGTTGTGTATCATCAAAGTGCAGACTTGCAGTGCCATGCTGCTGCTACGAGGACGATCTCCATTCTCTTTTCGAATTTCCTCAACCGGTGATTTTGGCAGAAATACTATTGGAATTTCTTACTAGCTCCTGTTCTTCTGCTTCCAACTTGTACAAGTTGTACCTCTGCAGCTCCCTCTTGGTATGTCATACGGCTGTCTGAATCCTTGATGGCCGAGGCCTATCAATTGAACAGTTGCTTGTAGTAATCCTGGTTTAGCATATACGTTCATACAGAGTAACAATACAGTGAAGATTCAGTACAATAATGTTCATCTAATGTTGTCTAAATTTCAGTTTCACATGAATATATATTTACTAAAAGACTTCCACTATTTGCACCAGAAGGCATCGTAAATGGTCCTCCAATGTGTTCTTCATGCTGAGCCCTACAACGAAGGAAGAAGGGGAACAGGCGATCAAAGAGTAAGTAGCATAGAAGTTTGACATGAATATATGCTCACTAAAAGACTACCACTGTTTGCACCAGAAGGCACCAAATATGTTCATCAACTGTGTTATTACCTCTGAGCTCTCTCACTGTCCTCCTAAATTGGTACTTCTTGTCAGTACCCAGCTGGATGTTTGGATTACAGTGTCAGTTTTGTTTCAGGGAGAAACAACAATTACCGAACAGAAGACTCAGGCTAAAGTGAAACATCGTGCATTTACTGCAGAGCAGCCATGACAAAAAGAGCAGTGCGTGTCTATTAAGCAAGGAATGACAACGTGTGCTATATACTAATCCAACAGATTTCGATCCATAAGCAGTCATAACAAATAGAGGCGGGAATTAACACCTTCATCGTCATTGATCCATATGTGGTCATTGATGTTTGCTCCATTCATCCTAAATTTGTGATTTGAGTTTCATAAGTGTCCGAATCAGCATCTATTTACCTATTTATGTATTATTGCACAATGCATTTGATAGTGGATTCGCTTGTTGGTACAAATGTACACACGACCTTGCTATAATTATTTTGACAGGCTATAGTTCAATTAGAAAATATAGTAGCAGCAGAAAATATAGTTTACTAATAAATCAATGGAAAAGATGAAACTTAAATGTGAATAAGGTAGGAGCGGGTACTTCTGTACTAACAATGCCCGGGGCATTGATGGCAAGAAGGGGATAGTTCATGACCCGTAGGAACAAAATGAGCAAAAAGAAATAGAATTATTGAAGCTGAAAAATTGAACACCTTTGTAGAATGCACAAATGTAAGGGGAAAACACCAGATGGATTACTGATATACAATATTGGCATCATCTAAATACCAAGGAATCGCTACTACATGGGAACATAAAATTAGTCTCAATCCTTCTACGCAAGTCCAACTTGGATGCGTCTACTACAGGCAGTAAATATAATTCTATGTCTCTGCTGCATGTGCAGCCGGCTCTTGATCATGGCTGCAACACACACATGTTGAAACAATAGTCATACAGAAAGAAACAACTGCGACCCGATCGGCCGAGGCTGGGATAACAAAGGACTATAGTAGTGATGCATATATTAAAACTTGAGCGGTTACACACTAAACCTCACATAAACAAGTGCTACTTTCGAGTATTTCCATCATATCTGTATGCATCACTACTAAAGAATTGAATAAACCAACTTCAAATCAGATCAACGTCGGGTACACACGGACAAAGATGACATGTTGGTACCTGTCAATAGATGTCTAATGTCTTAACCTTCCAGATTCAGTTTCTTTGATAACCTATTCTTGTAGATGCAAGCTGCTGCACCAACAGATAAAGTGACCCAGAATTTCAAATAATTCCAAGTAAAATAGGATTTGAACAGATAAAAAAGGTGAGGGTAGAAACACATACTGTTTAGTTATTTTCTTTGAAAGAATAAAGTTGTATACAACAGAAGACATATTCTATACATAATTTCCAAAAAGAAAAACCGAAGCAAGCAAAAACTAACAATAGCAGAAATTGTAGGACATGAGCAGCCAGGGCCGGCCACAAGCAAGACATGCGCAACAGCCGGCAATCAACAGCAGTAGCAACACGACACACAGCAAAAATAGCAGCAAGAGCCGGCCACGATCAGGACGCACACACGTCCACGAGCACGACACACGTGGGGCCGCCGAAGGCAAGAGAAAGCAGAGTTAAACATGATTGGTTGTCGTGATTTACCCCTTGGGCCTTGCCATGAATATATACTTGATGATACTTCATCATCAAGATTACATCCAGATGTACAGGATCCCAATTAGGATCAATCTACGATTACAATAACAAAGGCTATCCTTAATTACATGATTCTCTAGGATTTACATTGATTAACAAGCAGCACTGCCAGAAAAATGCTACTACTTCCATCAAAGATAGGAGGATACCTTAGAGAACAACAAAGCATTACATAGAACTAAGGCGCATATATGTGAAATATTTGTACTAAAGCCAAATTGCAGTTACTTTTTCTAATGATTGTTTGACTGCAGATATATGTTGATTTTATATACAAGCAGTATGGTATGCAGAAATAGATATACACAGCAATATCCTAGATGTAGAGTACTTGAATTCTATAATAATCAGGTATTATACCCCAAAGTAAAATTTCCAAAAAAACTATAATCAAATTTGGTTTGGATTTGTGCATAAATCATGGTGCCCTGGCTCCATGGAGCACCAATTCAATGTCCAATATATACTGTATCAGTAGCTTTCTCCCTTACTGTTTGAAAACAACAGATTGACGTAGTTGTGAAATGAGCAGCAGGGAGAATATCCAAGAACCAAATGGAGCATCTGAATTACCTGGGTGGTCATTGAAACAAATTGTTCATGTGGATGCCGAGCATGGTTATCCTGCCATCAAAACCAAATGGTTACTACAGGAACATAACAATATAGAACTCTTAAATGACAAAAAATGGGCAGTGCCAAACTTCTAGAGTATACTACTTATATACTTGGTAAATCTATAATGCATTTCTTTGGATTGAACAATAATATCATAATTGAACCAATTTTTTTGCTGGTTAGCCTATTTCAGATTGTAAACACATAATTGGTAAATCTATAATGCATTTCTTTGGATGAAAACAACCTATACTTGATCCTAAGGAGAAAGTATCAGTAGTTAGTGATATTTATACACATGGTCTGCTTATTCCCGTTCTTTTTCATTCATACATAATGAAATTTCAGCTACAAAGTACAACGGATCTAGAAAAAGGGCAACCTGGTGCATGTAGCTCCCGCTTGCGCAGGGTCCAGGGAAGGGTCCGACCACTTTGGGTCTATAGTACGCAGCCTTTCCCTACATTTCTGTAAGAGGCTGTTTCCAGGACTTGAACCCATGACCTCATGGTCACAAGGCAGCAGCTTTACCTTAGAGAAGAAAAATAAAAATGCCACAAAACTCCATGAACCATCTAAACTAATATAATCCAAAAAATAATAGGTGTGCCAACAATGTCTAAATTAGCAGGTCACACAGTATTCAAAATGATAAATATATAGCAATAAATAAGGCAAAGCACCACTGAAAAAACACCATTACAGTATAGCAACTAAAACAAGAGGAAAATGAAATGCTCGGGAAAGGAAAAGTTCATCACCACACACATTTGATGGTCTGGAGCATGAGTTCCAAGTGGATCTGTGAGGGATACACGGATTGCATCAACCAAGCCATCCTTCAAGACAACAAACAGAATATATCATGGAAGAACCAGAGGCATCAAATCACATAAAAGACATGGCATTAGCTTTCAGTCCACAAGGAAATCGAGATTGAGACGGAGACTGACTTCTTCCTCTGCGGTTCTGTCCAGGTGTTCTTGTTCCACAAGTGCGCCTCAAACCGCCCCATGCACTCTGATAGAGAAGGAAGAAGAGGAGAGGGTAAGAGCTAGAGCAGATCAGATCAGAGAGAAGGAGGAGGGGGATGAACTCACCAGAAATAGAGGATGCCCAGCCCGATGCGCCCCTGTAAGGCTGCACCCCATGGCCGGCGGGAAGCGGAGCCGCGCGTGGGGACGGAAAAGGAGACGGAGAGGAGCCACCGGAGTCCACCGGAGCCGCGCCGGCGACGAAGGCGATGCCCAGCCTGAAACCCTAGCCATGGCCTCGTCCTACCCACCCGTGCCCATTTTTTGTGGCGAGCCAAGATACGAACAGCCAGGAGAGTAGACGCTCTAGGGTTCCCAAGGAGGAGAAGATGATGCGGCGGCAGCGGCAGCGGGCGAGCTCGGCGGCGAGAGCAGCAGTAGTGAGGCAGGCTGCAAGAGAGGAACAACGATGGGGAGTGGATGCTAGGGTTCTCACCCAATCGTCGCCCTCCTCACCGATTGGGGACGAAGCCACGAATCGACAGAAGGCACGAGGCAAGAGGCTATGCGAAATCCCAAAATTACCCTCGCTGGGCGATGAGAATCTCGGCGGTGGCACGAGATCTTTTGCCTGTCGTGAGCACCGACGAGCCGCACGAGAATGCGTTCCAGCCACAGCAAATGACACGCGGGGCCTACCAGCGAGAGACCCCACGCGTCGGCGAGAACCGGACGGAAATTACGGAGTAAACGAAAGCGCGAGGGAAGAGTTACTATTCATTGCTACAGGAACCCAAGTTTGATCCGACGGCGAAGGCTCTCCGGTGGCTCGATCCGACGGTGGGAGACAAATCAAGCAAACGAATCGGACGGCCAGAATCAACTAAACTCTGAGGAGGCGCAGAAAGCGCTCGATCCCTTATTTCTCGATGAATGGGGCACGTATTATCATGCAAAAAAAAAGCAACCTAGATGGGTTGACTAGGATGGCCTAAAAATATAAGAAAGAAGGATTAAAAATCTTGGCACAAAACCCCGACAGAAGTTTAAAATTTAAAATCAAGAGACATAAATTATCACAATTGAATAGAATAACATGTTCTATATACATGGCATGAATCATGCCCTTTTTTGAAACGTGCAAGCACAAGTGAAATATGGTGCGACTTTGGGTTAGAAAGTCAACTTAGATTGCAAAATATTCTGCTGCCTAGGAATTAGCAAAAGTGTAGTAGTTTTTCTTTTCGAACCATGCAAGAGAGCTAGTACATGTAATCAAATAGATTTAACAAGATGACTGCATGCATCGTTTGATGCAGAGGCCGAGGTAATCCTCCTTTTTAAGAAAAATGTAACCAAATAGATAGAAAGACAATGCTCCAGCTGACCAGTGCAACGTCTCAAGAAAGAAAGCTCCCTTAATGTCTGCAATCCTTTCTTCTTTCTTCCCTCAAACTTCTTACCACTCCTAATTTTTTTTAAAAAAAACTTCCTGCCACTCCTTCCCCTTCCATTTTGTTTTTATGTTCGAGCTTGTTCGTATTATCACCTTCCCAAGAAGATTGGAGGAGATCAAAAGCGATTTTGACCTGCAAGAGATTTATATTAGTCCCCCTCAATCATCTTCAATCCCCATTAAACCCAACAAGCCCTTAAGGTGTTGACGAAAGAGCCAACCAAAGTCATTGGTTATAAGGTTTTTAGCATGGTTAGGATATTTTTAGACCCATAGCCAAAGGTGGTAGGTGTCTTATAGATAAATTTCATCGGTCGTTATGGTGATGTTGGTACTCCTATCTCTTTTCTGTTGTAACAAAATGTACGATGTAATTTATTATGGCCTTGTTATTTTTTCCCCTCAGAAGATAATCAAGACATAATTATTGCGAAAGACTGAGGGATGAATGTGGCACAATAATAATGATTTTTAGACGACATAATAAAAATGAATTAGGGTGTAACAAATGTCCAATTAACCCCATTAAAGGCCATGATCCATTCCATTTCACACAGTTAGGAAAAAATGTTATTCATCCGAACAATGGTTTTGGCTACTATTCATGGTTAAAATTGTCAAAAAAAATTTGGGAAATGATAACCCTCGAACGATTCGAGTGTTAAGCATGGCAACCCGAACGTTTTTCACGGTAACTTTAGTTCACGCGGTTCACGCGAGGTTGGAAAACATGACAATTTTCCGACAAAATAACGAACTGGGACAAAGTTGTCATGTCTTAACAACTAAAGTTGCCACCTCACGTCAACTAAAGTTGCCATGAAAAAATGTTCGCGATGAAAACGTTCGTTTGTCGGGGTCCATTTTTTTTCATGACATGTGGATCACATTTGTGCTTGAAATTTGGTGCCACGGTAGACACACGTTCAGTCAACGTCGCGTGCAGAATTTTGTACGAATAATATTGGAGGTGATCACCATTCCTTTCTTTAACTCGGCATAGTATAAGCCCATTTGCCGGCAACCGCAATCCAGAATCGGCGGCAGGATATGTACGAATTTCGAAGATTGACAGCTACTACCAGAAGAAATACGGAAAGAATGTCAACTTTGGGCGAAATTTAAGCGTCGAAAACGGAAGTGGAGGAGCACAACTGGCGGTCGACAGCGAGGCGCCGACGACGACTCCCAGGTTGAAATCCTATTGAATTTCAAAAAAGGGCGGAGGGAGAGGAAATAAGAAGGGGAGAGCCGACCGACAGGTGGCGAAATCCCCCGAAGCCGTCCGTACACTTGCAGCAGATCGGCCGGCGGAAGCCAGCAGGATGGAGGTGGCGTCGCTGTACCGGCGGGTGCTGCCGTCGCCGCCGGCGGTGGAGTTCGCGTCGGCGGAGGGGAAGCGCCTCTTCGCGGAGGCGCTGCAGGGTGGGACCATGGAGGGCTTCTTCAACCTCATCTCCTACTTCCAGACGCAGTCGGAGCCGGCCTTCTGCGGCCTCGCCTCCCTCTCCGTCGTCCTCAACGCGCTCGCCATCGACCCGGGCCGGCCGTGGAAGGGGCCCTGGCGCTGGTTCGACGAGTCCATGCTCGACTGCTGCGAGCCCCTCCACAAGGTCAAGTCCGAGGGCATCACCTTCGGCAAGGTCGTCTGCCTCGCGCACTGCGCCGGCGCCAGGGTCCAGTCCTTCCGCGCCGACCAGACCACCATCCACGACTTCCGCGCCCACCTCACGCGCTGCGCCTCCTCGCAGGACTGCCATCTCATCTCCTCCTACCACAGGAGCCCCTTCAAGCAGGTCGGTTGGTTGGTACACCTTCTCTTTGTTCCTCAGTTCCCCAAAATTCCACCTACCAGTAGATCACACAATGTCTGATGCGGCGTGCGGGGGTGCAGACTGGAACTGGCCATTTCTCACCGATCGGCGGCTATCACGCCGAAAAAGACATGGCGCTCATCTTGGATGTCGCGCGCTTCAAATACCCTCCTCATTGGGTTCCATTGACGCTTCTCTGGGATGCCATGAACACGACTGATGAAGCAACTGGACTTCTCAGGGGGTACCTTCTCTTACCCATCTCTCTGTCTCTTATTATCACCGTTTCCTTGGTCAGACATTGAACTCCTGTATATAAGATGGTATTGAATGTAGTTCAGTTCGCTGTCTTGTTACTTTGCAGTCAAACAGGAGATTTGGGATTAAGCAGCTGCATTTAGGCTGCACTACTGTTCATTGATTATCTGGATACACGCTGCTGCTTTGATCTTGTATTGACATGCGGTTTACTAATAGCTCTAAAATTTATATTTGGTTTAAGAAAACCTGCTTTGTGTGGTTGGTATTTTTATGTACTTTGGTATCATAGTAAACTTTGCAACCTGCCCTATGGACTGCAGTTTCATTTTTATTACTTCCTCTGTTCACTTTTATAAGGCGCTGTAGAGATTTAAGACAGCATGCAAAACAGTTTAATTTCAGTTGTCTAAAACGACTTATAAAAGTGAACGGAGGGAGTAGGTTCTTGAGATATGTTATTTGAAGGGAGCATCTTGATTTCTTCAGTTGCAATTGTTTAGTTCATTTCCTTTTTGCCTTCTTGATTGGCTCAACATGCTCATTGGGAGAGGCTGAGTGTTTATCCATCTTTCTGTCTCTTACCACTGTTTCCTTAGTCAACATGTACTCCTGTAGTCCTGTATAAAGATGCTGTTGAATGTAGTTTAGTTTGCTGTCTTGTTACCTTGTAACCAAATAGAACAGCTTGGGATTAATCAACAGCATTTGGGCTACACTACTATCAGTGATTATCAGGATACGCATTTCTTCTTTGATCTTGTATTGACACGCAGTTTACTAATAGCTCTAAAATTAATATTTGGTTTAAGAAAACCTGCTCTGTATGGTTGGCATTTTTATGTACTTTGGTATCATAGATAGTAAACTTTACAACCTGCCCTATGGGCTGCAGTTTCATTTTTATTAGGTTCTTGAGACATGTTATTGCAGGGAGCATCTTGATTTCTTCAGCTGCAATTGTTTAGTTCATTTCCTTTTTGCCTTCTTGATTAGCTCGACATGCTTCATTGGGAAAGACTGGGTGTTTGCTCTAACTCAATGCTACTTGAGGTGCCTGATTGTTTTGGCTCTGATGTAATGCTACTCCAGTTGTAGTTTAGTAGTCTTACAGCTAGCTGGCTAGCTGCATTGTATCATGTGTCTGTGTAGAGTCGTAGACCTTGACATCACATTACACATGTTTTATCTCCTATACATTCAGATCTTTCCAGGTAACCGACTGTAGACCTGCCTGTTCATTTAGAGAAAACATAGACTGCAAAATTGCACTGTTGTTCTAGTTCTTCCTATGGAAATTCAAAAATAGATTATGAAACTGCAGTGTTGCATGCCACCTTATGACAGTGTTGTCTTCGTATTTGATAGGTTCATGCTTGTATCAAGGCGCAGTTCAGCTCCTTCATTTCTCTACACAGTGGTAAACATGCCATTGCTATGCTGTATCAAGTGCAAATTGACATCTTCGGTTCTCCTTTTCTCATTGCTTCCAATTTTTTGAAGAGTTGCGGCCATGGAAGTTGGAAAAGCATGGCAAAGTATTGTGTGGAAGATGTACCCAATCTACTGAAGGATGAGAGTCTAGACAATGTTACAACACTTCTGTCCCGCCTAGTGGAATCTCTCCCAGCCAATGCTGGAGATTTGATCAAATGTGTCATTGAAGTTAGGAGAAAAGAGGAAGGTGAATCAAGCTTGAGCAAAGAGGAGAAAGAAAGACTTTTTTTGAAGGTCAGTTTCCTTTTGCTTTGCTGATGCTGATTTTACCGTTACTGTTTCTCCCTTGCATAACACACCATATACTCTGTTAATTTTCAGGAAAAAGTATTACAGCAAATCCGTGATACTGATCTTTTCAGAGTAGTCCACGAACTGCAATATCCCAAGGGGCTATGTGGTAGTTGCTCGTCTTCAAGTGATGAAGATTCGCTTGCCGAGATTGCAGCCACTGTGTGCTGTCAAGGAGCTGCATTCCTGTCTGGTAACCTTGTATCTAGAGATGGGTTCTGCTGCCGAGAAACATGTATCAAATGTATAGAAGCAAATGGTGATGGACTAAAGACTGTTATCTCAGGAACCGTGGTATCTAAAGGGAATGAACAGGGTGTTGATTTGCTTTTACCAACATCCTCATCAAAAACAAGCTCATGCAATTCAAACTTGAGGAGCAAGATTGTCAAGTATCCATCAAGCACAGATGTTCTAACTGTCCTACTGCTAGTTTTACAGCCTAACACATGGCTTGGCATAAA
Source organism: Triticum dicoccoides (assembly GCF_002162155.2). Classification (NCBI taxonomy): domain Eukaryota; kingdom Viridiplantae; phylum Streptophyta; class Magnoliopsida; order Poales; family Poaceae; genus Triticum; species Triticum dicoccoides. The sequence continues at coordinate 126,705,959 of NC_041393.1, forward strand.
AGACGAGAACGTGAAAGCTGAATTTCAGAGTCTTGTTTCAACAGACAATCTTCCTGATCTTCTTAAACAGGAGGTGCGTTGATTCAGCCCAAGTATCTCACGTATCTATTTACCTTGCTCCTTAGCAACATGTTTTAAATTTATTTTTTCTTATGCAAATTATATCAAGCTTTGTGCTAGATGGATCAGTAATTCAGTATCCTATTAATACTCAATAGGAAACCTGAGATAGGTATCCGAAACCAGCACCACTAACGACAGACAAATAGAAAGCACAACTGAATCTTTTTTTATCCTCTTTACACTAAAGAAGTTAATCTTATGTACTTCCTGTATTGAGTGTGGTAGTCTGGGACTCAGGGATATATTGGAAGTTTTGACTTTCTGTTGTGTTTGGGGTATCTTAGGCAGTGGTAATCTGCTACATGAGTCCATGAATTGCTCACAGCTTGCACAGCCTATTAAAACTTTCTTTTGTTTTCCTGAAATGGATTTTGTTCTCGGTGCATCTTTTTTATGTCTTTTTATTTAAATTTATCTTGGCACATTGCGGTTTCAGCCGGCTAACTCCTACAGATGCAGACATTGGTCTACATGCCATTGTATAAGATGGATATTCTAAGTTATAGCAAGTTTTCATATGAATTCAAGAGCTGACTTGTGTATCAAACTGTTATGGGCACATATGTGAGTAAAAAACGTAAGCGAATAGGTGAGAATGAGATTAAGGGTAAGGATACAAAAAACGGATCTATTATCGCAGCAAGTCAGTACTCGGAACCAGGTGGTTATCAGCCGGTTACTGTCTTACTGGTCTTTATGTATCTTCGTCCTCAATGTCTGTGCTCCTTTGGTGATTCATGAGCATTTGCAACAAAGTTTTCATTTAATTTAGTGTTAGAATACCTCTTTCCAGATGGGTATCTACTTTACCAGCCCAGCTCATGCTGTCAATTTTCCTGACTGATATCTCTCTCTGACAGCAGACTAATACTTTTAATCATCATTGTACCCACATGTTTTTCTTCCTGAATAAGCCTTCATTCCATGGGACAGTCCCATTCATATTCCCATGAGAGGAAACAATAGTTAATTTATTCCTAAATGAACTCCCAAAGCCTATTATGCATGAAGTATTATATGTACTGTAACTGGATTCTCTTTCCTGTTAATAGATACTGCATCTAAGGCGGCAGCTCCATTATTTGGCTGGTTGTAAAGGACAGGAGGCATGTCAAGAGCCTCCATCCCCTTAGCGACGCTGCTGCGACAATCTGCTCACTTGGTTAGGAGATAAGGCCCTTGGAGATCCCACGAGCATACTATTGAGGCAAAAATATATGATTCAATAAACAGACTTACTTCGTGAGGTAGGAGGACATACTAATGATCAAGTAATGGGATTTTGAGAGAGTATTGGAGCCAAGATAGCTGGTAACATCCTGGTTACCGGTCTCTTGGTTCATTATATGTGTAAATTCTTTTGTGTTTATATAATTTTCTTCGACTATGTATCCATTCGGTTCCATTAACCATGAACACCAAGATTCCACTGAACTAGTAAAACACCTGTCAGCCAATGTGGAGACACGGAATAACCTGCTTCTGTGTGGAACTGATAGATTCACATGAGCAAAATTATACAGATGCCAGATCGTAATGAAATTTAAATTGGTATTCACAACAGATATGCTACTCTGTATCCAATTGTCAGACTAAGCTTGCATGAATAATAGCCGGCCACCTGACAGTGAGTGTTGGTAAAAATGCTACTCATCCAATGACATACTTTTTGTGGCACATAGCTCACATTTTGTTGGTAAATTAATAATCAAAATTAAGCATAAATATATGACGTGGTCTTGTATACAAAAAGAGGGAGTACTGAAATTTGTAGCTACTCAATCCTGACTACTTGGAGTGCAAGCCGCTTGTTCCTCTGCGCTGACCTGTAGTGACAGTAGCTCAGCATTTGATATGTTTCGTCTCTACTCCCTCTGTCCCCAAAATAAGTGTCTTAACCTTAGTACAAAGTTGAGACACTTATTTTAAGACGGAAGGAGTACTGTCAAAGAGACGGCCTTTTCAGAAGCTTGTTTTGCATATAAAAGTGTTTAAGAAGCAACCGCTATAAACAGAAGTTGGCGGCTCTAATCCTTGTGATAAGAAATGTTGGGGTGCAGCTATTGCTGACTACTGTGGCAAAACGGACTTGTTGACCAAGGCAGAGAAATCGGGGAATTTCTGCCTTCTGGAAGGGGGTGTCAAGATGAAACGACTTGTTTTACTTGCTTTCCAAGAAGTTGTTTGTTTTGTGGGGGTGGGGGACCTCTGATCTATTCATCTACTGTTAAGTTATTACAAAGAATGATTCAAAAAAGAAAAGATAGTACAAAGAACATCAGAAGGAATTATATACAGGTCCGTAAACCACCTAGCGATGACTACAAGCACTTGAGCGAGTTGAAGGCGCACCTTTCATCGCCTCATCACCGGAGCCGGCAAACCTTGTTGTAGTAACCAGTGAGAAAATCGTCGTGCTAAGGCCCCAGAGGACCAGCACAATAGAACAACAAGCGCCGTCGATGAAGAGAAGCGTAGATTGAAAGAATCCAACCTATAGACATACGAATATAGGCGAACAAAGACCGGATCCTAAGAAATTGTTTCATTAGCGATTCATTTACGCGCGTGTGTGCTAACAGTAAATAAAATAACTAATTATGGGTCCAAAGGGCATGTATGGTGCAGGGTGTTTAAATAATATAGACAACGAAGACCGGATCCTAAGAAATTGTTTCATTAGCGACTCATTTACGTGCATACCGATAGTAAATAAAATAACCGATTATGGGTCTTAAGAGCATGTACAATGCAAGGTGTTTAAAGAGGAGATTGTAAAAATGAATTATTTTTTTAAAGTACCGGTGCTTATTTGTACAACATGTACTTAGGCCCCTAAGCTATAGAAACAAGCACTGATGCTCAAGCAAAAAATATGATTTATTACAAACACCTTTCTAAGTATCTTGCATTATTATTGAATTCATATTCTAGCCGACTCATCCAAAAGTTCAAACTGATGGAGGAAGGCGGGTAATATATTTCAACACTCCCCCTTCTGTCTAGACTATTTTAGTCCTTAGGTGTGGGATCGATGTAGGCCACAAAACCATTTTTATTTAATACTGCGTTGGCAGAGTCTTGAACTCAAGACCTCTTGGCTCTGTTACCATATTGAATTCATGCTCCAGCCAACTCATCCAAAAGTCTGAACTGATGGAGGGATGCGGGTAATATATTTCAACAATTGTACATGGTCTAAGTCAACAAACGGTGTGTATTTTTGGTGGCTGCGCAATGCCCTCGTGAAAGTTGTTTCGTTTAAAAAATATATTATTTTAAGTAGAGCCTAAAAGACATAGTGTTATTTTAGCAATGCCAAATAGGATGACCGTGAGTTAGAAGAGAAATGGAAAATAAAAAAATGTTTTTTGTTAGCAAAAAAATGATATATCTCCAATATTGCTCTAGTTTAACTTAAATCACACTATAATTTTGGGAGCGCATCCATGAATTGATAGAGATTACGCCAATATATATTTCATTTTATATCATGTCTCATGTCTATAGTTGAACTTATTGCAATTTTTTTATCTTTATAGACCATCATATGCATTGTTGAGGAAATCGTTAACTGATAGCTGCTCGGTTGGCTGGCGAGAAAGGGATTAATAGGCTAATTAATTAGTCATTTAATCAAGTAATCGGTCGATTACCCTACGAGTAGGGATTAATCAGCAAGTTAACTAGTTAATCGGATAAATTCTTGAATATGGATCATATGTAAGAATGCAGGCGGACGCGTCTGCACCTGTCGGCATGATGATGGATGGTCCCGGACGCACCCGCCTGCACCCCTAATTATAACCACTCAAGGGAGGCACGTGGTTCGTACTGTATAGCAAAATCTTCATGTATTTCTTAAAATATAGTGGACATCTCCTATAATCACATATGCAAAATAGAGATTTTGAGTGGTTATAATTAGAGGTGCAGGCGGATGCAATGAAATTGGGCTGGTTTGATTGCTACAAATAGGATGCAATGTATGCTCATATCATATGAATTTTCTTTGGTTTCATAGAGCTATGCCATTATATTCTTCTAGTATTGTTTGAATTATTCTTACCAATGAAACGATCTATTTGTGACAATCACTTACCATTTCTAAAGTTCCATTTTGGGTGGTTGTTTAAACAAAGAAGGATCCAATTTTTGGTGATTATGTTGTTTTGCAAAGAAAGGTGTGGAAAGTCATCAAATTCCCACTTAAATGACAACATCAAATGAATATTTGTTATTGTGTTTTTTTACTTAGTCTATATTTTAGCAATCAAAATTATATCTCTAGTGTTATATTTGAAGATGCATAATTTCTTTTACTATTCGTTTTTGCAGGTTCAATATATCATATTTCCAATACTTAGATCTTTCTTAAATTTTCATTATGATCTTTTGCGTTTCAAAATTTCACATTCAGACATAAAAAATAATCACAATTTTTCTGATGACATTTAGAATAATTAATAAATATAAATACAAAAAAAGAGATCTCAAACTTCAATATTGAAATTATAGTTCACAATATGTAAATAAAATATTGTTTCAGTTGTTGAAAGTCCAAACTACTATACCCTGAATTACTTTATACTCCCTCCGTTTCAGTGCGTATAGATTTTTTAAAAAGTCAAACTTTACAAACTTCGATCAAGTTTATGAAAAAAACTATTTATATTTATAATATTTAAATATATAAAATACAAAACTACATCTTATGATAAATCTAATGACATATATTTGGCATTCTAGATGGTAATATGTTTCTCCATAGCGTAATCAAATTTGTGAGGTTTGACTTTATTAAAAAAAAATCTACGATTGCTACATTATGAAACGGAGGGAGTATTTCCTTCAACCAACCAAGATAAAACAGAGATTACGCACGCATGATCGGACGGTTGAATCTCGCTGCATCGGACGGCTGGAGCTGGACTGACCCAACAGTTAGGCCGGTGCACCGGCGCAGATCACTGCCCTTTCATAATCTCTGTTTATGAACGTTCACTACATAGTAAAATCACATAGTAGTATAGCTCAAGTAGCTACGCTGACATCCACGTCACTGCTTATGAACGGCCGTCTACATAAGCAGCCTCCGACCTTTCTGCAAACCACTGCACCGCACACCACCTGCTCGATCAAATTACACCGCGCCCGAACAACGCCGCTAGCCTCCGGCCGCCTCCGCCCCTTCCGATGAGCTTTCTCGCCGGGCGCCTCGCCGCCCAGGAGGGCGCCTACTTCCTGCAGGAGTCCAAGCTCGCCGCCGGCCGCCTCGCGGCGAAGCTCCCCGCGTCCGCGCGTGGGCCCAGGCCGGCGTCCCCGCCTCCGTCGCCCGACGTGCTCCCGGAGATCCTCCGCCACTCCGTGCCCATCAGGCCTACGCCGCCTCCGGCTGACTCCACCCTCTACGGCTCCACTCGCTGGGTCCTCCCACAGGGCGGCGCCGAGACAGCCGGCGTGTCGCCCGACGTGCTCAACCCGCTCCGCTCGTACGTCGCTCTGCCGCAGGCCACCTTCGGCCCCAAAAGGTGCGGCTCTGCTGCCTTCAGTTCTGCTCCAATTTTTTCGCTCACAGTAGCTTTGAAATCGGGTGCTCGCTCGGGTCTGCGTACGTTCTGAATTGGGGAAAACGTGCACCCGATCATTCATGCTCGGATAATCAGCAAGGGATTAAGAATTTGTGCTTATGGGTGATGTATATTTTGATCCGTGAGAGCAATTGTTAGTTGCCTATAGTTGGTGTGGACAATATACCTGGGAAATCATATATATCACTGATGCACACGTTGGAAGAAAAACGGGCATATGAGCTTATGTGAGGTGCAGGGTGTGCTTTCATATGGAAACTGTTCCGAAAGTTGATTCTATTCACTCGATGCAATGAGCTATATGTGATTTTACACGGGTCACTTCAGAATGTACAGTCCGATAAATTTCATATGTGTTCCATATGTACTTCCGCACCTATGCTCTGCTCCCAATATTTTTGACCAAATCCTATTTGGTTTGGCTTCTAGAGTGGTTTTCCACTGAAAATAGCCGAATCCCAACCAAACAGCCTTTTCCTACCTTCAGTTTCCTAGCTTTGACCAAGGCACTTACTTCAGTTGCACGTAGGGCGCGAAGCAGCCAAGAGGTGCTTCTAGCAAGAAAACTGGCTTCCACGGAGCCCCGTTATGGAAACAAAATGCCACCGCACCCTACGAGGCTTCATAGAGCAGTTTTGCTGGTACAGCCAACCCAAAGTTGCTTCGAGTGAAGCCACAACCCAACCAAAAGGGTGTTAGTTCTAAGTTTCTAACTGAAAAACTTATGGCTTAGGTGGATTTCTTTAGTCAGTCTATAACTCAGGCTTTTCTCAGAGGAGGAAAAGAATGAAGGTGTGGGCAGGAAGGAGGAGAGAATTTGATAACCCAATGATTTCTTTTCCGTCTTTCATAATACGGTGATCTATCAAATCAATTCATGGATGAGAGTTATATTTCATGAAGTTTGTATATATACTTGCTACAAATCTCTAGCGACTTAAAGCATGTGGAGCTGAGCTAGAGTGGTAGGGATGTAAATGGAGTAAGGCAAAAATACTGAAAAAGCAATTATAAATTTCGTCTGTAATTATCTGTCACTAGATAGTTGTGGACTTGTGGTCAAGCAAGAAGCCAATCACAAACCTACACTTCTATAAATCATGAATTTGAGACATTGTTATTTTATTTGCAGCCTGCTTTCTATAATGTCATAACGAAGGGTCTAAAGTGGTCATTTTTTTAGCACGTGCATAAGCACTCGTTATGAGTCCTCTAGGAATGCAATTTCGTACTTGCACTGTTGCACATACCAGAAACAGAACCGTAAATATATAATGGCTCAACCTTTGTACTAGTTGGTTAGAGAACTCAACTTGATACTAGAGCAAGAGGTTATGTGCTACCTCCTTCATTTATTCATTTTTATAAGATGAACACACTGTTTAAGATTAAAACTTTGCAACGTTGATCAACAATTAGTTCTACATACTGAGTGCTGCAAATGGTACCATGAGATTTTTAGCAGGAGTACTGCTTCCTAAATTTAAAGAAAACTATCTCTTCTCAGTGTACCATGTAGTAGTCCTACATATTGAGAGCTGTTCTGCCTGGCCATTCTGTGAGGTAATTAAGTTAACGCTGTAAAACCTAACTTGATGATTCATTTTCATATTTTTCTGTCTTTGTCATGAATTTACAGATGGGAACTTCCAACTGAGCAGCCTTACTACTCGGCGGCAACCGCCAATGAGCGGCGACGTGATATGCATCCTCCTCCCATGGACCCTGAGAAGTTGAAGGCTGTAATTGATGGATACTCACAGGGTATGTAATTATGCCAGAAAATTTTGTGTTGTGGTGTTGTTCAAGATCTGTTGTTCTCACCTTTTCATTGACGCAGTTGGAAAGGCATTTCTTGCTGGGACTGTTTTGGTGTTTGGAGGAGCAACAGCTGTGCTGCTGTACACTGCCAATAAGCTACAGTTGCATTCAGTAAGTCACGGAACTTGCTCTAGACTGAAATATACAAGAGTAAATATACTTCCTACCTTCAAGAAAAAGAAAAAAAATGCCATATCAGATCGCAATAAAAATTCTAGGTTCTGTGGTTACTGCATGATCTTCACCTGTCTTGTTTGAGATTTATGATTTGTATTCGAGTTTTGTACTTCCATTGTTTTCCTGTCTTCAGTTTTTCATGTATTAATTTCCAAAATATGTGGTTTTCAAAATTGTTATGCTCCTTCAGCATCTTTTAGTTAATACGTAGTCATTGGCATACTTAAAATGGTAAAGAACCAACTTGTGCCCATTCATATGTCAGTGTAGATAAAACCAACTTTGGATAAGCCGACGTCAACATACTAATCAGCATCCTTGATAATAACAATGAACAACAAAAGAGATGGAAGTCAAGACATCTAATTGACAAATATCCTCTCTGAAACAACACTGGTATCCCCTTTCAGGTAGACGACGTCAAAGCTAAAGGAAAAGACGCAGTGCAACCACATGCCGATATGATCAAAGAACAAATAGCTCCACTGAGGAAATGGGTAACCAAACTTCGGAACCCATCCTTTGTTTCTGGCTGTCGTATTGATCCTCTCGTCTTGATTGTACTTCAGAGTTGGTCTTGCTCTGGTTTCTTCTGTTTATTGTACAGTAACACAATTGACATGCCGTTTCCACACACTGAAATTGCAGGCCGAGGACACGTCCCGGAAATGGCATTACGAAGCCGACAGAGAGTCCGGGGAGAAGTCTGTCCTTGTTAGAGAGCTGTCAAGAGCACTCGGTGCTAAGACACGCTCGAATTGATCAATACTACGGGCGAGTGGCTGTTGTCGTTGTTGTTGTAACCTGTAAGTCCACCGTTATGAAGCTTTCTCTTGTTTTACGTGTCTGCCTTGTCTATATGTGTAAGGCTACAAGGAACGAAATCAATGTACATATTTTACCCCTATGTTAAATAAAGCAGAGTCCATTTTGATGTGGGGAGGCTATAGCTGGTATTGGTCGGGGCTTGTGTTTATCTGCAGCCCTTATTCAGTGCTGACGCAAATTTGCCACGCTAGTGAAGAGAAGCTGTACAAAGACGTATCTATCCCCGCGTGCTAAACCGATGCGGGTGAGCACTGCAGCAGGTTCTGCTGTAGCCCCCGTTGATCATGCGCGTGCATTCCACCACAAGGAGGCCGGGCTGAGGGTGTCCGAGAGTTCAGACCTGCCACTGAAGCTCTGAAATGGCTGGGCGTGTAGTTTACTGGTGTCCGGTGAACGGCGCGCGTCCGTTTGCCACGGCCGGCCTCAGCTTGTCTCGCCGCCAGCGGGCAGCGGGGCGCGACCATGCCTAGCTGGTACTGTCTGCATTGTGTTTTTCAGAGTGCGAGGCTGTTAGAGTTGGCTTCTTCTTTATCTTCTTCTTCATCTTCTTCTTCTTAATCTTCTTCTTCTTCTTCTTCTTCTTCTTCTTCTTCTGAAATACCTTGAAAATTGTCTTGCTGGATCTCTGGAATGTGTTGTGAATAACTCCGAACCTTTAATTATGACCTACAACATGAAAGAGCATTCCTACTCGCTCTTCCATAAAGTTGTGGATGCTATCTTTTAGCAACCCATTGGTCGTAAACATCTCCACTAACTTGTCAAAAGGTCTTTTCACATTTGAAGGATGTTCACAGCCTCTACGTCGTTGCTATTGTAAATGTACTTCAGATTCGCCATCTTCTTCCTATCTCAGGGTAACAATGAATCATAACGGATCACATGTTTATCACTCTAACGAACCACTCTTCTGTGGACCAACATGGCCTAGGCCTGAATCACAGTTATAAGTGATGTTGCATAAACAACCAGATTCATCCTTTCACTGATGTGACAGTAAGTAATGGCTAAGTGTGGATGTATGGTCCTTGTCGCCATCGAAGCCGATGATGCGACCATGTTTGGAGACGAGGGAAACGAGACGTAGATGGAGGCGAAGGGGATAAGCAGGTCATGCCGCCGGAGATGAGTGAGTAAATGGGGGTGAGGCTAGATTTTGTGCCATCGTGCGCCGACAGATTTTGGTCTCCTATCATCTTCATGCCGATTCCCTCCTGCACCACCGCGTACTTTGTGCCCCCTTTTGCGCTCGAATTAGTCTAGCTCGCTGAAAACTCCCGATTCGAGGGTTTCTAATAGAACTGCTTTAAGGTTTGTGCGCGTGCAAAACAACTCTCATGTATGCAACCAAACTGTTTTCTTTACACTCAATGAATCTGTTTGAGCTAATGCAGACTACCCACCATGCATCAATAGCGCACAAAACATGTGGGTGACGCGCTGGCGGCAAGGGCGTGGGGATCCGGGATGCCATTGTTGACGCCGGCCGGGTGCGGCCATCCCGTGTCCTGCTGTCGGAGTCAAGCTAGGGGAGCGCCCGCGGGAAAGGAGACTCGCTCGGCGGCGCCCACCCCCCACGTGAAAGACTCGGAGCTTCGTGCCCTGCCCAAGCCCCACGTGAAAGACTCGGAGCTTCGGGCGTGTTCTGAACTCCTGCAACTTCTGAAAACTTCCCAGATTCTGCTTCCTCACGTAGCTTCTCACTTCACGTAGCGATGGGAAAGCGTTCGGGAGCTCTAGTGGCTTCTCCCAGCGGTGCAGCCCATCTGGGAGCTAGCTGGCCTAGTTGGGCTCCAGTTTGGGCCGGTTGGAGGCAGCCCAACTTGGTGGTTCAGCCAGAGAAGGAGCCCTCGTACCGATTCCATCGAGGGAGCGAAGAGCGATCTGTTACGGAAAATCCTATTCGCCGCTCGCTGCGGCAAACTGTCGAGCGATCGCACAGGGGCAGCGCAGCGAGCGAAGAAATGGGCCGGCCACACATAATGCGTCCAAACCGGTTTTGGGAACCTTCCAGAAGGTTCCCTAAACCGGGTTTTTTTCCTGTATCGTTTTTTCCTGGTTCTTTTTCGGCTTTCTATCGTTTTTTTATTTCTATTTTTTTCGTTTCTGTTTCTTTTTCATTTTTTCGTTTTTTGTTTCTTGTTTCACTTTCTTTTTCAAGTTTCTTTTTCTTTTTCAGAATATGTTCATAGTTTTACAAAATGTTTATGATTTTCTTTTTTATTTCCTTTTCTTTTCTTCTCTTTATTTAAAAAAAATCAAAAATTTAAATTTTGTTCGTGTTACCAAAAAATGTTCTCAAAATTCAAAATTTGTTCTCGTTACACAACAAAGTACAAAACTTCCGAAATTCAGAAAATGTACTGAATTTTAATTTTTTGTTCACATATTCAAAAAATGTTCGCGCTTCCAAATTTGTCCGGGATTTTTCAAAATTTCTCTCCATTTCAAAAATTGTTCTCAAGATTCAAAAAATGTTCGTGCATTAGAAAATTGTTCAGACTTCCAAATTTGTTCGGAATTTTTCAAAATTTCTCTCCGTTTCAAAATATGTTCCCAAGATTCAAAAAATGTTCGTGCTTCAAAAAATTGTTCGTGCTTCCAAATTTGTTCAGGATTTTTTAAAACTGTTCACCATTTCAAAATTTGTTCTCAAGATTCAAAATATTTTCGTTTTTACTGTTTGTTTTCTTTCTTTGGTTTCTTATTTCTTTTTCTTTTTCTTTTCTCTTTTTTTCAAAATATTCAAATTTTGTTTGCCTTTCCATAAAATGTTCAGTTTTTTAGAAATTGTTCTCAAAATTCAAAAAATGTTCTCGTTACACAAAAAAGTGCAAAACTTTCGAAATTAATATAATGTACCGGACTTCAAATTTTTTGTTCAGGTTTTCAAAAAATGTTTGCGCTTCCAAATATATTCGGGATTTTTCAAATTTGTTCTCTATTTCAAAATTTGTTCTCAATATCCAAAAAATGTTCGTGCTTTAAGAAATTGTTCGCGCTTCCAAATTTGTTCTACGTTTCAAAAATTGTTCTCAAGATTCAAAAAAAAAATGTTCATGCTTTGAAAAAAAATCCGTGCTTCCAAGTTTGTTCTCTGTTTCAAATTTTGTTCTCAAGATTAAAATAATGTCCGTTTCTTTAAAAAATGTTCATGTTCAAATTTTGTTCTCAAATTTCCTCGCTTACAAATTTGTTCTCTGATTCAAAATTTGTTCTCAAGATTAAAAAAATGTTCGTGCTTTAAAAAATGTTCATGTACAAATTTTGTTCTCTAAATTCAAAAAATGTTCGGGATTTTAAAAAATGTCCAGTTTATCAAAAATTTGTTCAAGCCTTTTAGTTTTTCTTCTAAAATTTGGAAAGTGTTCGCTTTTTAAGAAACACCTTTTCAAAATAATTTTCGCGTTAGGAATTTCAGAAAATGTTCGGGCCTCCTTTACATTTATCTCCGCGCGCCATATCAAATCAAGGAAGGTTGTCTATTGCGATGGCTATGGTCGTTCGTTGAAAGTTGGAGGTCCCTGGTTCGATCCCTCTCTCGAGCAGAGTTTTTTGTGATTTTTTCACTGCGTTGCGCGAATGGGCCGGCCCAGCTGGAGACGCGCCTGTGCGTCCGCTCGACAATTCGCCGCAGCAAGCGGCGCATAGGAGCTCTCATCTGTTACAGCGAGCGTACCGGTTCGATCGGAATTGACTTGGCGGTGGCAGCTCCTTGTAAATTCGGTGAACTTCTCCTTTTCCAAATCGGTGGAGCTGGGCTTTTGGTACTCCGTGTTTTTACACTGGAGTCCGGCTGAGCTTCTCGCTTCTAGCTTCTTGGCAGTAATTCGTTCGGCTCAGCTTCCCTCCATAAATCCGTGAAGCGTGGAGCTGGAGAGCCTTTGAACACGCCCGATTCGTGCCCTGCCCACCCACAATAGGCAGTAGTGGTAGATGTAAAAACCACTGGTCTGATTTAATTTTTGGAATCTGCAATTTGTAATTGACTCGATTTTGCTGGTCAACTACTCGACGCAATAGTTATTCTTACAGATTTGTCTATTGCTGCTTGTTTTTTTGTGCCAAGCTTGATTTGCGTCGCCCGTTGCTTCCAGTGTCGTAGCTGTCTTTTTTCTTTGGCCTCGTACGTGTGCTGCTTTCATCGATTGTTTTTGGCCCGCTGTCCCTGTGTCTGTTTGGGCCTGTTTTTGGCCCGTTGTCCTAGTTGAAAGTCCACCATCGAATCGTAACTAGGCTCATAGTTGTCCAAGTACCATGTCCACCTTCGGCTCACAACTAGAGCTTGTGTTTTGTTTTTCATCCCGGTTCCGAGTCCACCCTTTGACTCACAAGTGGGCCCATAGTTTGTTTCATTCCAGTTGCAAGTCGATACTTGACTTGCAACTAGGCTTATAGTTTCGTAGTTATCTTAGTCGCAAGTCCACCCTCGTGACTCGCAACTCATATCGTAGTTTCGTGTAGGTGTCCTAGTTGTACGTCCACCCTCGACTCGCAACTCGTATCGTAGTTTTGTGTAGTTGTCCCAGTTGCAAGTAGACCCTCGACTCCAAACTAGGCCCGTAGTTTGTTTCATCTCAGTTCCAAGCCCATCCTTGACTCGCAACTCAACCCGTGTTTAGTTTCACATGCCGGTTGTAGGCCCACCCATGACTCATAACTGGGCCTGCAGTTTGTTCGTCCCAGTTGCATGTCGATACTTGACTCGCAACTGGGCTCGTAGTTCTGTACTTGTCCTAGATGTAAGTCCGCCCCCGTGACTCGCAACTCGGCATGTGTTCTCTTTCATCCTGGTTGTAGGTCCACCCTCGACTCGCAACTAGGCTGGTAGTTTGTTTCATCCCAGTTGCAAGTCGACCCTTGACTCGCAACTGGGCTCGTAGTTTCATAGTTATCCTAGTTGCATGTCCCCCATCGACTCGCAATTGGGCTAGTAGTTGTCCTAGTTGCAAGTCCACCCTCGTCTCGCAACTGGGCATGTGTTTTTCTTTTTCATCCCAGTTGCAAGTCCACTCTCAACTCGCTACTGGGCTTTAAATTTGTTATTGTTTCAGTTGCAAGTCCACCCTTGACTCGCAAATGGTATCATAATTTTGTGTTGTTGTTCGAGTTGCAAGTCAAACCTTTGATGGAAAACTTGGGCCCGCCTGAGCCTTTACGTTGTCCCAATTGCAAAACATCCTTGACATGTAATTGGGGCATGCTTTTTTTTAATCCTAGTTGCAAGTTCACACTCGATGCGCAACTAGCGGTCTACTCATTATTGCCTTAGTTGCACCTCCACCACCGACATGCAACCAACCCCCATTTTCCCTAGTTGCAAGTTCATCCTCGATATGAAACTTGGGGATGAGGAGCCTGACCCTTTTGTCCCAGTTGCAAGTTCACATTCGATGCACAACTAGCGGTCTACTCATTATTGCCTTAGTTGCTATTGGGGAACGTAGTAATTCAAAAAATTTCCTACAATCACGCAAGATCTATCTAGGAGATGCATAGCAATGAGACGGGAGAGTGTGTCCATGTACCGTTGTAGACCAAAAGCGGAAGCGTTTAGTAACGCGGTTGATGTAGTCGAACGTCTTCACGATCCAATCGATCCAAGTACCGAACGTACGGCACCTCCGTGTTCGGCACACGTTCAACACCATGACGTCCCTCGAGCTCTTGATCTAGTTGAGGACGAGGGAGAGCTCCGTCAGCACGACGACGTGGCGACGGTGTTGATGATGTTACCGGCGCAGGGTGATAATGTCACGCCCAAGATGCGACCCTATCCTAAAAGAACTCGAAGGTCCCACCAAGGATAGAAGCGCATCTTAAAGATGCTTTTACAAGGTGGATATCATTACATCAACATTACATAATAGTGGGGATACATCCAATGACACATGAATACAACAATATATCATACATAAGAGCAACATCCGACTACGGATGGAACACAAACAGAAACTCAAACGCCATCCACCCTGCTAGCCCAGGCTGCCGACCTGGAACCTATCCCCTGATCGAAGAAGAAGCAGAAAAAGAACTCCAAAACAAGTAAACATTGCTCTCGCGTCATGATCATCGCATAACCTGTACCTGCAACTGTTGTTGTAGTAATCTGTGAGCCACGAGGACTCAGCAATCCCATTACCATGGGTATCAAGACTAGCAAAGCTTAATGGGAAAGGAAGGGGTAAAGTGGTGAGGTTGCAGCAGCGACTAAGCATATATGGTGGCTAACATACGCAAATAAGAGCGAGAAAAGAGCAAACGGAACGGTCGTGAAACTAGCAATGATCAAGAAATGATCCTGAACACCTACTTACGTCAAACATAACCCAAAACCGTGTTCACTTCCCGGACTCCGCCGAGAAGATACCATCACGGCTACACACGCGGTTGGTGCGTTTTAATTCGTATCTGGTGTCAAGTTATCTACAACCGGACATTAACAAATTCCCATCTGCCGCATAACCGCGGGCACGGCTTTCAAAAGTTTAAACCCTGCAGGGGTGTCCCAACTTAGCCCATGATAAGCTCTCGCGATCAACGAAGGATATACCTTCTCCCAGGAAGACCCGATCAGACTCGGAATCCCGGTTTACAAGAGATTTCGACAATGATAAACCAAGACCAGCAAAGCTGCCCGCTGTGCCGACAAATCCCAATAGGAGCTGCACATATCTCGTTCTCAGGGCACACCGGATGAGCCAGACGTCGGGTTGGCATAGACCCTGTTGCCCAGGGGGCGCCGGACATCGCTCGGTTTGGACCAGCACTTAGAGAAGCACTGGCCCGGGGGGGCTAAAATAAAGATGACCCTCAGGTTGGCCGACCCAAGGGAAAGGTATAGGTGGTGGTGAGGCAAATGGTAAAACCAAGGTTGGGCCTTGCTGGAGGAGTTTTATTCAAAGCGAACTGTCAAGGGGGTCCCATAAATCACCCGACCGCGTAAGGAACGCAAAATCGGGGAACATAACACCGGTATGACGGAAACTAGGGCGGCAAGAGTGGAACAAAACACCAGGCATAAGACCGAGTCTTCCACCCTTTACCAAGTATATAGATGTATTAATTAAATAAGAGATATTGTGATATCCCAACATAATCCTGTCCACCATGGAGCAATCTTCAACTTCACCTGCAACTAGCAACGCTATAAGAGGGCTGAGCAAAGCAGTAACATAGCCAAGCAATGGTTTGCTAGGAAGGGTGAAAAAGGTTAGAGGCTGACATGGCAAATTGGGAGGCTTGAAGGGCAAAAGATAGGTAGCGCAGCAAAGCGATAGAACGAAGCAACTAGCATAGCAATGATAGTAGTGAGATCCAAGGTAGCGGTCATCTTGCCTGAAATCCCGCTAGGAAGAAGAACGAGTCCATGAAGAAGATGAAGCCACGAAGACGAACCAAGCGTAGAAGAAGGAATCCTCACGATCGCAACGAAACGGGAAACTATCGAGAAGAAGCACACAACATGGTAAACACACCACACATATACAAGACATGATGCACAACCAAACATGATGCATGACAAGGCGACATGAAGCTATTCATGGCAAGAGATGATGAATACAAGAGCAACACATCAAGGCAAGTTTAAATGAGGCCGGGAACAACATATAACAATTCCGGAAAATCGTCATATGATATTTTGATTTGGTACTGTTCTGCCCTAAAACATATTTTAATGTTGTTAAACATGCAAAACAGTACCACCATTTTAAACTATGCATTTTTTCACCCCATTTACATATAAAGTTTATTTAAAACCAAGCTACGGTTATATAGTTATGAAATAAATCATTTTAGCATGGCATTTATACAAATTTTAAACAAACAACATTTTAAACATTTTAAACATGGATAAGAGTTGCATATTATGAAACTAGATGCAATTCTAAGCATTTTACATATATAATTCATTTAAATCCGATGCACCATTTGTGAGTTATTAAATGCATGAACTATAGGGACTTTTCTGTAAAACTGGTAACTCTGGATAATACTAAAACGCAGATCTGAAAAAAAACAAGACACGGGCCAAAACTGCTGGGCGCTGGGGCGCTCACCATGGGCCAAGCCCAGTCGGTGGAGATGATGCTGGCAGGCAGAGCCCGCTGGGCCTTGGAGAGGCTCATAGCCCACACGAGCAGGAATAGAGGAGGCGGGCGCCTGACGAGCGTGCTCCTGTTCGTTGCAGAGGAAGCAGAGGCCGGCGATGGCGGCTTCAGGCGAGGAAGGGGACAACAACTTGGCGCGGGACTTGGGGCGCCGGAGGTGGGGACGAGGCGGATCCGGCTGGCCGGCGCCGGATCTGGGCAACGACGGCGTGTGCAGAGCTCAGGGGCGGCGTCGGTTCCCTGTGGAAGAATGACAGGGAGGGAGCGCATTCAGAGAGAAAGAGAGAGCAGGGAAGGAGAAGGAAGCAAGGGCTCGGCCTGGGTGCTGGTCTTGGACGCCGGCGGCGGGGTCTTGGCAGGTTCGGCGGCAGACAAAGCAGCTCTGTCGGTGGCGCTCGCCGATGTGGCTGCCGGAGGCGAACGGAGGTGGGTGCGGGCTCCTGCGCGGGAGGAGAGGGCATGACGCTGGGGTTTGGGGACGAGGCAGACGCTCGCAGGCGAGGGGCTCGGTCGGGCTCGGGGACGAGCCTCTCCGCTCGGGGAGGCACGTGGTCGAGGACGACTGGGGCGACGACCTGCAGCTGCTTGAGTGGCCGGCGACCATCGGCGCGAGGTGGGGCATGGAGGAGCTCCTCTCCTCCGGATCAAACAGGGAGGAGAAAGCAGCGGGGCGCTGGTCTCTGGCGAGGCCGGTCAAAGACGACGACCTCAGGTAGGGGAGCTCGGGCTCCTGGATCGAGAGGGAAGGCGCGGGAAGGATGGACCCAAAGGGATACACTGGTTGGGTGGCGGCGGAAATCACGGAGATGGTCGGAGGTAGCAGGTTGGCTGGATCGGACCTGGGAGGATCCCGAGAGAGAAGGGAGTTGGTCGGGTGGCGGCAGATGGGAAGGATGGATGGGACAAGCCCCTAGGATCTAGGGTTAGACTGTTTAAATAGCTAGGTGGGATTAGGTTAGGGGATATCTCGTCCCTCCGATTAGAATCGAACGGTCGAAAATAAACAGGTTAGGGAGTCCAATTAAGAAAATGGAGATATTTTAGGGATGTTAGGGGATGATCCGGACCCATCGGTAATGACAGACCGGTTCGGGTTCGGGTAAGTTTCGAACACGCACACGAGGGGTCTGAGAGAGGTCAACGAGGACAAGGGGCCTGACAAAATGACGACGAAGGCAAAGAGAGAAGGGGCAACTGCGAACGGCTACGAGTTTTATGAAAACATGCGGATGCAATGCACATGATGCTATGAGATGAGGTGCAACAAACAAATAAATAACACAACTGACTCGCAAAACAAGGAAGGCATCTGGAGCGTCGGTCTTGGGGCGTTACAACACTCCACCACTACAAGAGGATCTCGTCCCGAGATCTAGGATGGCACCGAAGAGAAACGGAAGAGGAAGAGAAGAGGTAAAACTAAGTTGCTTCTTCGACAAATGCGTGAAACCAAAGAACTTTGAGAGGTTGAAAATTTGAAAGAAAGAACATAACAGAGTTAAACACAATTGAGAGCACCGCGGTAGAACAAATAGAAACAAGGAACACCATGTGAACCTTGGGGGTTGAAAGACATAAGAAAAGGGTTACAATGGACAAGAAGTACATGCAAGCACTCCGGTTGAAATGAGATGTACAAGGAATGACAAAGATCAATTAAGACATCACTCCGGTTGGAATTGGGAGGAATAGAATATGAACTTGAGAAGATGGGATGATACTTGATGAAATCAACAACACACTGCCTCCGAAACTATTGAAAGAATGGCATAATGGTTAAGAAGGATTTCAGACAACACTCAGGTTGAAAATAGAGGCAAAACTTGACAAGTTGAAAGAACTTGAATTAGAACACAACACTCCGGTTAAATGGATAAGCAAGAGAATAACATGATCTTGACAAAACGAGATGATGGGTCAACGAGAGCAACATCACAATGCCTCCGGAAGAAATGAAAGAATGGAATGGAATGAACGGAGGGAAACAAGATCTTTAAAGAGCATGCTTACAAGAAATGCTAGAACGGAGTTGTTGGAAAACCAACAACGAAACGAATAAGCTTGTAGTGGGCTTATGGAAAACATCCCAAGACTAAGAGGTGAAATTCTGCCACTAACAAAAAACAATTGCTTGTTTGAGATCAAAGAAGAGATGAAAACTTGTTTTGCCGAGAGGATAGGAGAGAACTCGTATCATTGATAAGCACCACAAATAGCAACATTCCTTAGGGAAGGCTTTAGGTGAAATATAACCCAAGATAACTCCAATGAAGAGATTGATGGGTTGCAAAGGATCTCCTGGACGAAGAGAAAATGATGGGTTTAAATATCTCATTCTTAACAACTTGCGAATCATGAAACACGAAGTGAAATTGTCAAGAATGACATAAGACCACCTCAAAAGATAAGGTAGAAAGAATTGCACTTTGGAATGCAAGATGAAGAATACTTGAGCTCCTCAAAACAAAACATGTGTTGAGAACCATGTTTATTTTAGAGTATAGCTTGGCGGGTCATAACTTCGAGAGAAATCTTGAAGAACAATTGAAGAATGAAAGGAATCCTTGACGAACCACCATGTAGAGCCTCAATGAAGAACTCCGGAAAAGAAAAGATGAAACACTACAACAGAGAATTACTTCATCATGAACAATCTCCAAAGAAAAGAATTAATCAACTTAACCACGATGAAATGAGAATAAGAATTATGTTATGCTTATCCTCCACCAATTAAATTGATGAGAAACAATGGATTTGCATACTACTTATTCACGTAGAAAGGATTAAGAGAGATATAGCGCAAACTTGAAGAAGTCTTCAGCGAATCACCAGGAGGATTGGAAAGAATGAATGAAATGATACGATAACAAGAGAAGATGAATCTTGAATGGACCACCGTAAGAATTAAAAATGAAAGTAGCAAAGGCACAATTCACCGGGAAGAATTGGAAAACGAATGAAGATACTTGAGGGGATTTAGATACATGAGAACGAAGAGATCATGAACTAATTAGAGGATATTTGAATGATTCACCGGTAAGATTTGGAGAATGATAGCTACATGCTGAGAATGAATAATTATGACATGATGGCCTTCGGAGGAAAGAAATGGAAACAACTCATGAAATGCTCCGGATGGTAAGAAAAGAATTCTCACAATCAAAAACAATTATAAGAGGATGACATAAGCTAGAACTATGAATCTTCAAGAGAACGGACCAAGATTTAGGAGAAATCCTTCTTCGGTCTTCAAATGTTGAGAATGATGACGAGAAACACCACCATGGATTGTTGAGATACTCCGGGAGAATTAAAAGAGGAAAGGTTGAGCCAAAGATGAAAAGAATTTGAAAACGACCTTGGAGAAGGCATGTGACTGATGAAAATTCATTCTTACGTCAAACTTGGAAATGAATTTGAGAATCACTCCTGATAAGTCGAAGAGTCAGGTAAGGTCCTAGGAAAAGACCTGTGGGTTAGGGCCCACTCAAAAGAAAACACCGTTGGAAATGATTTTAAAGAGAGATTGCACCGGTTGAATTAAATGGCTTGAATGAGATAACAATCTCCAAATAGCTTGAACGGATTGAGAATGGAAACACAAGTCTTGTGAGATATCTTTAGCACTCTGGAACAAATGAATAACAAGAGGTGAGTGATTGAGAGGTGCACTGGCATGAGAAAGCATTAGAAACGAGGAAAGGAATATGATGAATATCGAAAGCTTGAATTGGATCCACCGGAGAAGAAAAGAGAATGAAGAATAATAAACTTGAAGCTCGTGAGCATCTTCACGAGGGATCACCGGATCAGAACATTGATTGAAAAGAGTGAAGAGACTTCACATGAATAAAAGGATACTTGATTAACAAATCTGAGTCCTTGAAGAAAAAGGGTGGGAGGGTGGGAAAACAAAGGCAACTTGGGGACGGATGAAACAAACACCGGTGAGAAAACTTAGAGTTGATCTTGCGGATGGGGGGAATGATGGGATCATCTCGAAGAGAAGCGCACCGGTTGGAAAAGAATTAACATGACAACCTTAGTGATCAAGAAGGATCAGTACTCCCATAAAAATATGAGAACACCGTTTAGGAAAGGTATGGATTCAACATTTGACTTCGAAGCAACTCGAATACCACAAATAAAACAAAACAAAGGATTTGACTTGCAGAATAAGCCAGAACAAACATATGATAGAGATTTGGTCCGAAGTTTTCGTGGTGGGGCCCACACGGGCTCGATCGTACAACACCATCATGTACAAGGCAGTGCACATGACATACGAAGTGTCCCCGAATCGGCATAGCCAAGGATTCTTTAAGACACAACGAGACCACTGTAAAAACGACCGTGGATAGGCGGACCACTTGACGTCGAACCCCAATCTCATATCATGCATCTGTCGGAAAGATATTCTAGGAGCTAGTTGAATTCCCACCTATAAAACTCTTGAAACTTTCTGGTTATGCAATCTGGTGTTGGGGATACAGGGGAAGCAATATATCTCACCCAAACTAACAATCCCTACATCCAGCTGTATCCATCCGTCAACACATAACCAAGAAAACTCCGGAAATCGTGTACCTCAACCTTCGAAAAGCATCCGTTATACGAGCTATGACAATACTCCCGAACTCCCGCCCAGTACTGGGTGGCGTCGAGGTTATCTCACCAACAACTGCATAAAAGAGATTTTCGATGTCGGCAAAACTCAGGTATTCCAGAACTGCAACGATAAAATTATGACGACAACACCTCGGAGCTCAACTCCCCGGGACACTGCCACAACCCCTAAATGTCAGGAGGCACCAAGAACAATGTTCTCATCATAAGAATATTGGAACTATCCTAAGATACCCGCTTGATCCTAAAAAAATTAGTGAAAATTTGAGGAGAGGAAAGACAAAACATCTATGTCAGGAGACCTCACCAGAGCGACGAAGGGGCTGAGGAGTAAAAAGAATCCTACTCTCCGATATATATAATCCTAAGACTCAAAAATAGTTTTCTTCTAGACTCAACAATGGCCAACAATAAAGGGGGCTCCTATGGTCGGTCGAGGCTCTGATACCAACTTGTCACGCCCAAGATGCGACCCTATCCTAAAGGAACTCGAAGGTCCCACCAACGATAGAACCGCATCTTGAAGACACTTTTACAAGGTGGATATCATTACATCAACATTACATAATAGTGGGGATACATCCAATACATCCAATGACACATGAATACAACAATATATCATACATAAGAGCAACATCCGACTACGGATGGAACACAAACAGAAACTCAAACACCATCCACCTTGCTAGCCAGGCTGCCGACCTGGAACCTATCCCCTGATCGAAGAAGAAGCAGAAGAAGAACTCCAAAACAAGTAAACATCGCTCTCGCGTCATGATCATCGCATAACCTGTACCTGCAACTGTTGTTGTAGTAATCTGTGAGCCACGAGGACTCAGCAATCCCATTACCATGGGTATCAATACTAGCAAAGCTTAATGGGAAAGGAAGGGGTAAAGTGGTGAGGTTGCAGCAGCGACTAAGCATATATGGTGGCTAACATACGCAAATAAGAGCGAGAAGAGAGAAAACGGAACGATCGTGAAACTAGCAATGATCAAGAAGTGATCCTGAACACCTACTTACGTCAAACATAACCCAAAACCGTGTTCACTTCCTGGACTCCACCGAGAAGAGACCATCACGGCTACACACGCGGTTGATGCGTTTTAATTCGTATCTGGTGTCAAGTTATCTACAATCGGACATTAACAAATTCCCATCTGCCGCATAACCGCGGGCACGGCTTTCAAAAGTTTAAACCCTACAGGGGTGTCCCAACTTAGCCCATGATAAGCTCTCGCGATCAACGAAGGATATACCTTCTCCCAGGAAGACCCGATCAGACTCGGAATCCCGGTTTACAAGACATTTCGACAATGGTAAAAGAAGACCAGCAAAGCCGCCCGTTGTGCCGACAAATCCCGATAGGAGCTGCACATATCTCGTTCTCAGGGCACACTGGATGAGCCAGACGTCGGGTTGGCATAGACCCTGGTTGCCCAGGGGGCGCCGGACATCGTTCGGTTTGGACCAGCATTTAGAGAAGCACTGGCCCGGGGGGGCTAAAATAAAGATGACCCCCAGGTTGGCTGACCCAAGGGAAAGGTATAGGTGGTGGTGAGGCAAATGGTAAAACCAAGGTTGGGCCTTGCTGGAGGACTTTTATTCAAAGCGAACTATCAAGGGGGTCCCATAAATCACCCAACCGCGTAAGGAACGCAAATCCGGGAACATAACACCGGTATGACGGAAACTAGGGCGGCAAGAGTGGAACAAAACACCAGGCATAAGGCCGAGTCTTCCACCCTTTACCAAGTATATAGATGTATTAATTAAATAAGAGATATTGTGATATCCCAACATAATCCTGTCCACCATGGAGCAATCTTCAACTTCACCTGCAACTAGCAATGCTATAAGAGGGCTGAGCAAAGTAGTAACATAGCCAAGCAATGGTTTGCTAGGAAGGGTGAAAAAGGTTAGAGGCTGACATGGCAAATTGGGAGGCTTGAAGAGCAAAAGATAGGTAGCGCAGCAAAGCGATAGAACGAAGCAACTAGCATAGCAGTGATAGTAGTGAGATCCAAGGTAGCGGTCATCTTGCCTGAAATCCCGCTACGAAGAAGAACGAGTCCATGAAGAAGATGAAGCCACGAAGACGAACCAAGCGTATAAGAACGAATCCTCACGATCGCAACGAAACGGGAAACTATCGAGAAGAAGCACACAACATGGTAAACACACCACACATATACAAGATATGATGCACAACCAAGCATGATGCATGACAAGGCTACATGAAGCTACTCATGGCAAGAGATGATGCATACAAGAGCAACACATCAAGGCAAGTTTAAATGAGGCCGGGAACAACATATAACAATTCCGGAAAATCCTCATATACATATTTTGATTTGGTACTGTTATGCCCTAAAACATATTGTAATGTTGTTAAACATGCAAAACAATGCCACCATGTTAAACTATGCATTTTCCCACCCCATTTACATATAAAGTTTATTTAAAACCGAGCTACGGTTATATAGTTATGAAATAAATCATTTTAGCATGGCATTTATACAAATTTTAAACAAACAACATTGTAAACATTTTAAACATGGATAAGAGTTGCATATTATGAAACTAGATGCAAGTCTAAGCATTTTACATATATAATTCATTTAAATCCAATGCACCATTTGTGAGTTATTAAATGCATGAACTATAGGGACTTTTCTGTAAAACTGGTAACTCTGGATAATACTAAAACGCAAATCTGAAAAAAACAAGACACGGGCCAAAACTGCTGGGCGCTGGGGCGCTCACCATGGGCCAAGCCCAGTCGGTGGAGATGATGCTGGCAGGCAGAGCCCGCTGGGCCTTGGAGAGGCTCGTAGCCCACACGAGCAGGAATAGAGGAGGCGGGCGCCTGACGAGCATGCTCCTGTTCGTTGCAGAGGAAGCAGAGGCCGGCGATGGCGGCTTCAGGCGAGGAAGGGGACGGCAACTTGGTGCGGGACTTGGGGCGCCGGAGGTGGGGACGGGGCGGATCCGGCTGGCCGGTGCCGGATCTGGGCAACGAAGGCGTGGGTAGAGCTCAGGGGCGGCGTCGGTTCCCTGTGGAAGAAAGACAGGGAGGGAGCGCATTCAGAGAGAAAGAGAGAGCAAGGAAGGAGAAGGAAGCAAGGGCTCGGCCTGGGTGCTGGTCTTGGACGCCGCCGGCGGGGTCTTAGCAGGTTCGGCGACAGACGAAGCAGCTCTATTGGTGGCGCTCGCCGATGCGGCTGCCGGAGGCGAACGGAGGCCGGTGCGGGCTCCTGCAGGGGAGGAGAGGGCACGACACTGGGGTTTGGGGACGAGGCAGACGCTCGCGGGCGAGGGGCTCGGTCGAGCTCGGGGATGAGCCTCTGCGCTCGGGGAGGCACGCGGTCGAGGACGACTGGGGCGACGACCTGCAGCTGCTTGAGTGGCCGGCGACCATCGGCGCGAGGTGGGGCATGGAGGAGCTCCTCTCCTCCGGATTGAACAGGGAGGAGAAAGTAGCGGGGCGCTGGTCTCTGGCGAGGCCGCTCGAAGATGGCGACCTCAGGCAGGGGAGCTCAGGCTCCTGGATCGAGAGGGGAGGCGCGGGAAGGATGGACCCGAAGGGATACACTGTTTGTGTGGCGGCGAAAATCACGGAGATGGTCGGAGGCAGCAGGTTGGCTGGATCGGATCTGGGAGGATCCCGAGAGAGAAGGGAGTTGGTCGGGTGGCGACAGACGGGAAGGATGAATGGGACAAGCCCCTAGGATCTAGGGTTAGACTGTTTAAATAGTTAGGTGGGATTCGGTTAGGGGATATCTTGTCCCTCCGATTAGAATCGAACGGTCGAAAATAAACAGGTTAGGGAGTCCAATTAAGAAAATGGAGATATTGTAGGGATGTTAGGGGATGATCCGGACCCATCGGTAACGATAGACCGGTTCGGGTTCGGGTAAGTTTCGAACACGCACACGAGGGGTCTGAGAGAGGTCAACAAGGACAAGGGGCCTGACAAAATGACGACGAAGGCAAAGAGAGAAGGGGCAACTGTGAATGGCTACGAGTTTTATGAAAACATGCGGATGCAATGCACATGATGCTTTGAGATGAGGTGCAACAAACAAATAAATAACACAGCTGACTCGCAAAACAAGGAAGGCATCTGGAGCGTCGGTCTTGGGGCGTTACAGATAACCCACAAGTGTAGGGGATCACAACAGTTTTCGATAAGTAAGAGTGTCGAACCCAATGAGGAGCTAAAGGTAGAATAAATATTCCCTCAAGTTCTATCGACCACTGATACAACTCTACGCACGCTTGACGTTCGCTTTACCTAGAACAAGTATGAAACTAGAAGTACCTTGTAGGAGTGATAGGAAAGGTTTGCAAGCTAATAAAGAACACGTAAACATAAACTAGGGGCTGTTTAGATAAAGAAGCAAATAAAGTAAATATAACGAGTGTGCAAAAGTGGTGGTAGGAGTTATGAAAGTGTCCCTAAGCAATTGACTACGTTACTAGACCGATAGCAAGTTTTATGTGGGAAAGGCATACGCTAACATACTTTCTCTTCTTGGATCATATGCACTTATGATTGGAACTCTAGCAAGCGTCCGCAACTACTAATGATTCATTAAGGTAAAACCCAACCATAGCACTAAAATCATCAAGTCCCCTTTTATCTCATACGCAACAATCCCCTTACTCGGATTTGTGTTTCAGTCACTCACGCAACCCACTATAAGCGAATCATGAACGTATTGCAACACCCTACAGCGGGAATCCCTCACGCTTGCGCGACACGGAGGGCACAATAGGACAGCAACATAACCACAAGCAAATTAAATCAATCATAGCAATTCATCAACCACCAATAGGACAACGAAAATCTACTCAGACATCATAGGATGGCAACACATCATTGGATAATAATATGAAGCATAAAGCATCATGTTCAAGTAGAGGGTACAACGGGATGCGGGAGAGTGGACCGCTGGATATAGAAGGGGGAAGGTGATGGAGATGTTGGTGAAGATGACGACGGTGTTGGTGAAGGTCGCGGTGATGATGATGGCCCCCGGCAGCGCTCCGGCGCCACCGGAAGCAAGGGGGAGAGAGGCCCCCTTCTTCTTCTTCTTCTTCCTTGACCTCCTCCCTAGATGGGAGAAGGGTTTCCCCTCTGGTCCTTGGCTCCCATGGCTTGGGAGGGGCGAGAGCCCCTCCGAGATTGGATCTATCTCTCTGTTTCCGCGTTCTATTGATTCTGCCCCTTCACCGTTTCCTTTATATCTGGAGATCTGTAACTCCGATTGGGGTGAATCTTTCGCCCAGATTTTTCTCGTAAAATTAGCTTTCTTGCGACAAAAGTAGAACCTCAACCGCCTTACGGGTGGCCCACGAGAGCCCAGGGCGCGACCAGGGGTAGGGGGCGTGCCCCCCTGTCTCGTGGCCACCTCGGACACTGTTTCGCGTTGATTCTTCCTCCAGAAAATCCCAAATATTCCAAAATAATTCTCCGTCCGTTTTTATCCCGTTTGGATTCCGTTTGATATTGGTTTTCTGCGAAACATAAAACATGCAACAAACAGGAACTGGCACTGGGCACTGGATCAATATGTTAGTCCCAAAAATAATATAAAAAGTTGCCAAAAGTATATGAAAGTTGTAGAATATTGGCATGGAACAATCAAAAATTATAGATACGACGGAGACGTATCAGCATCCCCAAGCTTAATTCCTGCTCGTCCTCGAGTAGGTAAATGATAAAAAAGATAATTTTTGATGTGGAATGCTACCTAGCATAATCTTGATCATATATCTAATCATGGCATGAATATTAAGACACGAGTGATTCAAAGCAATAGTCTATCATTTGACATAAAAACAATAGTACTTCAAGCATACCAACCAAGCAATATGTCTTATCGAAATAACATAGCCAAAGAAAGCTCATCCCTACAAATCATATAGTCTGGCTATGCTCCATCTTCGTCACACAAAATACTCCCATCATGCACAACCCTGATGACGAGTCGAGCAATTGGTCATACTTTTTAACGCGCTTCAGCTTTTTCAACTCTTACGCAATACATGAGCGCAAGCCATGGACATAGCACTATGATGGTATATGGTGGTGATTGTGAGAACAAAAAGAGGGTGAAGATAGTATCACATCAACTAGGCATATCAACGGGCTATGGAGATGCCCATCAATAGATATCAATGTGAGTGAGTAGGGATTGCCATGCAACGGATGCACTAAGAGCTATAAGTGTATGAAAGCTCAAACTGGAAGCTAAGTGGGTGTGCGTCTGCTACCTCTTGAGCACTGCGTTGGATTTCCCCGAAGAGGAGAGGATGATGCAGTAAAGTAGCATAAGTATTTCCCTCAGTTTTTGAGAACCAAGGTATCAATCCAGTAGGAGACCACGCACAAGTCCCTCGTACCTACACAAAACGATAGCAACTCGCAACCAACGCTTAGGGGTTGTCAATCCCTTCACGGTCACTTATGAGAGTGAGATCTGATAGAGATAATATTTTTGGTATTTTTGATAGATAGATGCAAAGTAAAAAGTAAAAGGCAAAGTAAAACAAAGCAAGTAAATAAAGTGATATAGATTGATATGATGAGAATAGACCCGAGGGCCATAGGTTTCACTAGTGGCTTCTCTCAAGAGCATAAGTATTCTATGGTGGGTGAACAAATTACTGTTGAGCAATTAACAGAATTGAGCATAGTTATGAGTGTATCTAGGCAATGATCATGTATATAGGCATCATGTCCAAAACAAGTAGATCGAAACGATTCTGCATCTACTACTAGTACTCCACTCATCGACCGCTATCCAGCATGCATCTAGAGTATTAAGTAAAAACAGAGTAACGCCGTAAGCAAGATGACATGATGTAGAGGGATAAATTCATGCAATATGATAAAAACCCCATCTTGTTATCCTCGATGGCAACAATACAATACGTGCCTTGCAACTCTTTCTGTCACTGAGTAAGGACATCGCAAGATTGAACCCAAAGCTAAGCACTTCTCCCATTGCAAGAACTACCAATCTAGTTGGCCAAACCAAAAAGATAATTCGAAGAGACTTGCAAAGATAACTCAATCATACATGAAAGAATTCAGAGAAGAATCAAATATTTTCCATAGATAATACTGGATCATAAACCCACAATTCATCGGTCTCAACAAACACACCGCAAAAAGAAGATTACATCAAATAGATCTCCACGAGAGAGGGGGAGAACATTGTATTGAGATCCAAAAAGAGAGAAGAAGCCATCTAGCTACTAGCTATGGACCCGAAGGTCTGAAGTAAACTACTCACACTTCATTGGAGGGGCTATGGTGATGATGTAGAAGCCCTCCGTGGTGGATGCCCCCTCCGACGGAGCTCCGGAACAGGCCCAAGATGGGATCTCGTGGATACAGAAGGTTGCGGCGGTGGAATTAGGTTTTTGGCTCCTCGTATGATCGTTCGGGGATACGTAGGTATATATAGGAGGAAGGAGTACGTCGGTGGAGCTCCGAGGGGCCCACGAGGTAGGGGGCGCGCCCAGGGGGGCCCTCCACCCTTGTGACCTCCTCGGAAACTTCTTGGAGTAGGGTCCAAGTCTCCTGGATCACGTTCGGTTGGAAAATCACGATCCCGAAGGTTTCATTCCGTTTGGACTCCGTTTGATATTCTGTTTCTTCGAAATACTGAAAAAGGCAAAAAACAACAATTCTGGGTTGGGCCTCCGGTTAATAGGTTAGTCCCAAAAATAATATAAAAGTGGAAAATAAAGCCCAATATAGTCCAAAACAGTAGATAAAGTAGAATGGAGCAATCAAAAATTATAGATACGTTGGAGATGTATCAGGCATCCCCAAGCTTAATTCCTGCTCGTCCTCGAGTAGGTAAATGAAAAAAAAATTGATGCGGAGTGATACTTTGGCATAATTTCAATGTAAATCTTCTTAATTGTGATATGAATATTCAGATCCGAAAGATTCAAGACAAAAGTTCATATTGACACAAAAATAATAATACTTCAAGCATACTAATCAAAGCAATCATGTCTTCTCAAAATAACATGGCAAAAGAAAGTTCATCCCTACAAAATCATATAGTTAGGCTATGCTTCATTTTCGTCACACAAAGATGTTCCCAACTTCTATACCCCCGATGACAAGCCAAGCAATTGTTTCATACTTAAATAATCTCAAACTTTTTCAACTTTCACGCAATACATGAGCGTGAGCCATGGGTATAGCACTATGGGTGGAATAAAATATGATGTTGGGGATTGTGTGGAGAAGACAAAAAAGGAGAAAGTCTCATGTTGACGAGGCTAATCAACGGGCTATGGAGATGCCCATCAATTGATGTCAACATGAGGAGTAGGGATTGCCATGCAACAGATGCACTAGAGCTATGAATGCTCAACAAAAGAAAACTAGTGGGTGTGCATCCAACTTGCTTGCTCACGAAGACCTAGGGCATTTGAGGAAGCCCATCGTAGGAATATACAAGCCGAGTTCTATAATGAAAAATTCCCACTAGTATAAAAAGGACAACTTATGAGACTCACTACATGAAGAACAAGGTGCGACTTTGAAGCACAATATATGAGACTCACTACATGAAGAACAAGGTGCTATTTTGAAGCACAAGTGTGGAAAAAGAGATAGTAGCATTGCCTTTTTTTTCTTTTTTTGGGCCTTTCTTTTTTTCTTTTTGGCCTTTCTCTTTTTTTGGGCAATGCTCTAATAATGATGATCATCACACTTCTATTGATTACAACACAAGGATTACAACTCGAAACTTAGAACAAGATATGACTCTATATGAATGCCTCCGGCGGTGTACCGAGATGGTGCAATGAATCAAGAGTGACATGTATGAAAAATAATGCATGGTGGCTTTGCCACAAATACGATGTCAACTACATGATCATGCAATGGCAATATGACAAAAGTAATGTATGTCATGATGATGATGATGGAAGTTGCATGGCAATATATCTCAGAATGGCTATGGAAATGCCATAATAGGTAGGTATGGTGGCTGTTTTGAGGAAGATATAAGGAGGTTTATGTGTGATAGAGCGTATCGTATCACGGGGTTTGGATGCACCGGTGAAGTTTGCGCCAACTCTCAAGGTGAGAAAGGGCAATGCACGGTATCGAAGAGGCTAGCAAAGGTGGAAAGGTGAGAGTGTGTATAATCCATGGACTCAACATTAGTCAAAAGAACTCATATACTTATTGCAAAAATTTAGAAGTCATCAAAAATTCAAGTACTACGCGCATGCTCCTAGGGGGATAGATTGGTAGGAAAAAACCATCGCTCGTCCCCGACCGCCACTCATAAGGATGCACAAGCCAGGTACACTTCATGTTTCAAATTTGTTACACAACTTTAACCATACGTGCATGCTACGGGACTTGCAAACTTCAACACAAGTATTTCTCAAATTCATATTCACCCAACTAGCATGACTTTGATATTATCACCTCCATATCTCAAAACAATTATCAAGCATCAAACTTATCTTAGTATTCAATTCACTCAAAAGAAAGTTTCACATATCTTGAACACCAAGTATATTAACATTAAGCAAATTACCATGCTATTAAAGACTCTCAAAATAATCTAAGTGAAGCATGAGAGATCAAATAGTTTCTTTAAAACAAATCCACCACCGTGCTCTAAAAGATCTAAGTGAAGTACGAGAGCAAAAATTATCACGCTCAAAAGATATAAGTGAAGCACTATGAGCAAAACTATCAAGCTCAAAAGATATAAGTGAAGCCCATAGAGTATTCTAACAAATTCCAATTCATGTATGGCTCTCTCAAAAGGTGTGTACAGCAAGTATAATTGTGGTAAACTAACAAGCAAAGACACAAATAATACAAGACGCTCCAAGCAAAACACATATCATGTTGGTGAATAAAAATATAGCTCCAAGTAAATTACCGATGGAAGTGGACGAAAGAGGGGATGCCTTCCGGGGCATCCCCAAGCTTTGACTTTTTGGTGTCCTTGTATTATCTTGGGGGTGCCATGGTCATCCCCAAGCTTAGGCTCTTTCCACTCCTTGTTCCATAATCCATCAAAAGAATTCACCCAAAACTTGAAAACTTCACAACACAAAACTCAACAGAAATCTCGTGAGCTCCGTTAGAGAAAGAAAACAAAAGACTACTTCAAGGTACTGTAATAAACTCATTATTTATTTATATTGGTGTTAAACCTACTGTATTCCAACTTCTCTATGGTTTATAAACTAATTTACTAGCCATAGATTCATCAAAGTAAGCAAACAACACACGGAAAACAGAATCTGTCAAAAACAGAACAGTCTGTAGCAATCTGTAACTAACGCAAACTTCTGGAACTCTAAAAATTCTACGAAAATAGGAAGTCCTGTAAATTTTGTTTATTGATCAGCAGAAAAAATAATCAATGCAAAAGCACGTTCCTGTGATTTATCATAAATAAATTCGTGCGTGCAAAGTTTCTGTTTTTCAGCAGAATCAAATCAACTATCATCGTAGGTTATCCTATAGGTCCTACTTGGCACAAACACTAATTAAAACATAAAACCACATCCAAACAGAAGGTAGATGGATTATTTATTCCTAAACATAAGCAAAAACAAAAAACACAAAATAAAATTGGGTTGCCTCCCAATAAGCGCTATCGTTTAACGCCCCTAGCTAGGCATAAAAGCAAGGATAGATCTAGGTATTGCCATCTTTGGTAGGCAATCCATAAGTGGCTCTCATGATAGATTTATATGGTAATTTTATTTTCTTTCTAGGGAAGTGTTCCATACCCTTCTTTAAGGGAAATTGGAATCTAATATTCCCTTCCTTCATATCAATAATTGCACCAATCTTTCTAAGGAAATGTCTACCAAGAATAATAGGACATGAAGGATTGCAATCTATATCAAGAACTATAAAATCTACGGGCACATAATTCCTCTTTGCAACAATAAGAACATCATTAGTTCTTCCCATAGGCTTTTTAATAGTGGAATCCGCAAGATGCAAGTTTAGGGAGCAATCATCAAAATCACGGAAATCTAGCAAATCACATAAAGTTTTGGGGATAGTAGAGACACTAGCATCCAAATCACACAAAGCATAAAACTCAAAATCTTTAATTTTAATTTTAATAGTAGGTTCCAACTCATCATAGAGTTTTCTAGGGATAGAAACTTTCAACTCAAGTTTTTCTTCATAAGATTGCATCAAAGCATCAACAATATGTTCGGTAAAGGCCTTATTTTGACTATAAGCATGAGGAGAATCTAGCACGGATTGCAACAAGGAAATACAACCAATCAAAGAGCAATTTTCATAATTAAATTCATTGAGATCCAAAATAGTGGGTTTAGCAACATCACGGTTTTTATTTATTTCAATCCCACTTTCATCAATTTCATCATCAAGATCTAGAAACTCCGAATTCTTAGAACGCCTTCTAGGTAAAGGAAGATAATCTTCAGATTCATCAAGATTCATATTGCAAAACAAAGATTTAATGGGGGACACATCAATAACTTTTAGATCTTCATCTTGATTTTCATAGGGATTGGAAGAACACACTTTAATAAAGGCATCTTTGGAAGCACGCATCCTAGCGGTTCTTTCCTTGCACTCATCAATGGAAATTCTCATGGTTTTTAGAGACTCATTGATATCATGCTTAGGAGTAATAGATGTAAGCTTTAAAGAATCAATTTCAAGAGAAATTCTATCAACGTTCCTAGCCAAATCATCAACTTTAAGCAATTTCTCTTCAAGCAAAGCATTAAAATTCTTTTGTGAATTCATAAACTCTTTAACACTACTCTCAAATTCAGAGGGCATCTTCAAATTTCCATAAGAGTTATTGTAGGAATATCCATAATTATTAGAAGGATTACTAGGATAAGGCCTAGGATTAAAATTCCCTCTATAAGCATTGTTTCCAAAACTATTCCTACCAACGAAATTCACATCCATAGATTCATTATTATTCTCAAGCAAGGTAGATAAAGGCATATCATTGGGATCAAGAGGAATATTTTTAGGCGCAAACATCTTCATAAGTTCATCCATCTTTTCACTCAAAACATTGATTTCTTCTATAGCATGCACCTTTTTACTAGAAGATCTTTTGGTGTGCCATTGAGAATAATTAGCCATAATATTATCAAGCAATTTGGTAGCATCCCCTAACGTTATTTCCATAAAAGTGCCTCCCGCGCCTGAATCTAAAAGATTTCTAGAAGCAAAATTCAATCCGGCATAAAATTTTTTGTATGATCATCCATAAATTAAAACCATGAGTAGGGCAATTGTGAAGCATTAATTTCATTATTTCCCAAGATTGGGCAGCATGCTCATGATCAAGTTGTTTAAAATTCATGATATCGTTCCTAAGAGTGATAATCTTAGCGGGAGGAAAATACTTAGAGATAAAAGCATCTTTGCACTTGTTCCAAGAATCAATACTATTTTTAGGCAAAGATGAAAACCAAACTTTAGCACGATCTCTAAGTGAAAACGGAAATAACTTGAATTTGACAATACTGTTATCCATATCTTTCTTCTTTTGAATATCACACAAATCAACGAAATTGTTTAGATGAGTAGCGGCATCTTCACTAGGAAGGCC
This sequence comes from Triticum dicoccoides, assembly GCF_002162155.2. NCBI lineage: Eukaryota > Viridiplantae > Streptophyta > Magnoliopsida > Poales > Poaceae > Triticum > Triticum dicoccoides. The sequence goes on from NC_041393.1 coordinate 126,739,877, forward strand.
GGCAAATTGATCTTTCATAACAAGATTCAACAAAGCGGTATTGATTTCACAAGACTCATCATTATTAAGAGGAGCAATCAGAGTACTAAGGAAATCATTATTATTGGTATTCAAGAAATCACACAATTTGGTATTATCTTGTGCCATGGCAACAAGTAATCCAACACACAAGCAAATAGAAAGGCAAACAGGAAAGAGAGGAGGAGATTGGGAAAGAGAGGGCAAATAAAACGGCAAGGGTGAAGTGGGGGAGAGGAAAACGAGAGGCAAATGGCAAATAATGTAATGCGAGAGATAGGGATTGCGATGGGTACTTGGTATGGTTGACTTGCTTGCGTGAGCCTCCCCGGCAACGGCGCCAGAAATTCTTCTTGCTACCTCTTGAGCACTGCGTTGGATTTTCCCGAAGAGAAGAGGATGATGCAGTAAAGTAGCGTAAGTATTTCCCTCAGTTTTTGAGAACCAAGGTATCAATCCAGTAGGAGACCACGCACAAGTCCCTCGTACCTACACAAAACGATAGCAACTCGCAACCAACGCTTAGGGGTTGTCAATCCCTTCACGGTCACTTACGAGAGTGAGATCTGATAGAGATAATATTTTTGGTATTTTTGATAGTTAGATGCAAAGTAAAAAGTAAAAGGCAAAGTAAAACAAAGCAAGTAAATAAAGTGATATAGATTGATATGATGAGAATAGACCAGAGGGCCATAGGTTTCACTAGTGGCTTCTCTCAAGAGCATAAGTATTCTACGATGGGTGAACAAATTACTGTTGAGCAATTAACAGAATTGAGCATAGTTATGAGTATATCTAGGCAATGATCATGTATATAGGCATCACGTCCAAAACAAGTAGATCGAAACGATTCTGCATCTACTACTATTACTCCACTCATCGGCCGCTATCCAGCATGCATCTAGAGTATTAAGTAAAAACAGAGTAACGCCGTAAGCAAGATGACATGATGTAGAGGGATAAATTCATGCAATATGATAAAACCCCATCTTGTTATCCTCGATGGCAAAAATACAATACGTGCCTTGCAACTCTTTCTGTCACTGAGTAAGGACACCGCAAGATTGAACCCAAAGCTAAGCACTTCTCCCATTGCAAGAACTACCAATCTAGTTGGCCAAACCAAAAAGATAATTCGAAGAGACTTGCAAAGATAACTCAATCATACATAAAAGAATTCAGAGAAGAATCAAATATTTTCCATAGATAATACTGGATCATAAACCCACAATTCATCGGTCTCAACAAACACACCGCAAAAAGAAGATTACATCGAATAGATCTCCACGAGAGAGTTGGAGAACATTGTATTGAGATCAAAAAAGAGAGAAGAAGCCATCTAGCTACTAGCTATGGACCCGAAGGTCTGAAGTAAACTACTCACACTTCATTGGAGGGGCTATGGTGATGATGTAGAAGCCCTCCATGGTGGATGCCCCCTCTGGCGGAGCTCCGGAACAGGCCCCAAGATGGGATCTCATGGATACAGAAGGTTGCGGCGGTGGAATTAGGTTTTTGGCTCCTCGTCTAATCGTTCGGGGATACGTAGGTATATATAGGAGGAAGGAGTACGTCGGTGGAGCTCCAAGGGGCCCACGAGGTAGGGGGGCGCGCCCTCCACCCTCGTGACCTCCTCAGAAACTTCTTGGAGTAGTGTAATGCCCCGGATACAACTTTCCATATTCGTAACTCCAACTCTTGCCTTTTCCGGAGATGCGATATGTTATTTCCTCCGTGGTTGGGTTTTTGTCTGTTGTTTTGCATTTTGTTCTTGTTATGCATCTCGTCTCATGTCATCATTCGCATTGCATCGACATCGTTTTCATAAAACTTGCATCCGCTCGTAGTTGCCGTGTCCCCCCTTGCTTTTGTTGGCCGTTCCGAGACCAACCGGGTTTTCCATTCCCTCTTGTCAAACCAACTAACCTCTCTCAGACCCCCTCGTGTGCGCGTCCGGAACTTGCCCGAACCCGAACCGCTCAGCCATCACCGTTGCATTCAGATCGTCCCCAAACATCTATAAAATATCTGCGTTTATTTGTTGGACTCCCCTAAGCCATTTATCTTCGGCCGTCTGATTTAATCGAAAGGCCCGAACCTAATCCTATTGTCCTATATATAGTCTACACCTAGTCCATTTTAGACCAAACCCTATTTTCTAGGGATCCTTTCCTGTCCAGCCGCCGTCGCCGCCCACCTGGTCTCCTCCTCGTTTTCCACACCGAGCCAATCACCTTCATCCCTCGATTTCAGTTCCATCCACAACCCCAGCCTCCTCTGCTCACGCCCGAGGCCTCCTCCTCGAGACCTCGACTCTCCCCGTGCGAGCACAACGCCCGCTTGCGCTTGGGCCAAGGACCCCGATGGCCACCCCGTTAGCCCCGTCGCCGGCAACCGCAAGCCACCAGAGCACCAGGAGCCCTCCAGCCTCTTGCTCCAGCATGCCTCCTACCCCGACCTCCTCCCATGGCGCCCTCGTTCACGAGCACGTCGACCCCGCTGCCTCGAACTCCCGTGCTAAAGCACCACCTCGCGTGCCTCCTTCCTTGAGCAGGAGCTCGACCTGCTGCCGGCGACCTCGCCCTCCGATGACCTAGACTACCAGGCCGCCCCTCTGCTCCCCTCCGCCCTTCCCTTTTTCCTCTCCTTCTCCCTCGTCTCACTATCTCTCTCTCACCTTCACATGAGGCAGACGCCATGGACGACCTCCCCGCTTCCCTGCCCAAGGGCCCCGGTCCGCCTCCTCCGGCCGCCTCCCCGCCGCGTCGCCCGCCGGATCCGCCCTTCCGCTCCATCCCGCCGCTCGCCGGAGCCCTGCATCGCGCCAAGTCCGCCGCTGCATCCTCTTCTTCCCCTGCGCTGCTGTTTGAGAGGAGCAGAGCACAGCGCTCCAGCTGCGTTGACTGTGTCGCCCCGAGCCGGCCTTCCCTGCTCTTGGGCCACAAGCACGCATCAGGCCAGCGCCTCCTCAGCGCGCCATGCCTCCAGGCTCAGCTGGGGTTGGCCCAGTGTGAGCAACCCTTGCCAAATCCAGATTCAGCCCGTGTAGCATTTTTTTCCCAGTCCGTGCGATTTTTTTCCATTTATCCAGTGCATGCATAATTACAGATCATGCCATGATTTTAAATTACTCACAACTAAATAACCGTATCGGATTTAAACATGTCATATATGTAACTTGCTCAGTTTTTCATGCACTTTCATAATATGCCACTTTCATCCATGTTCAAAATGTTTAAATGATGTTTGATTAAATTTGCATAAATGTCATGTTAAAATGATTCATTTCATAACTAAATAACCGTAGCTCGGTTTTAAATAAACTTTATATGTAAATGGGGTGGAAAAATGCCTAGTTTAACATGGTGCACTCATCTTGCATGTTTAACAACTCTAAAATATGGTTTAGGGAAGAACAGTTCCGAATCTAAAATATGCACATGGGGATTTTCCGGAATTATTGTTTGTTGTTCCGGCCTCATTTAAACTTGCCTAGATAGGTAGCTTAATTATGCTTCACCTCTTGTCATGTTTAACAACATTTAATATTGTTTGGTAGCTTAAACGAGATTAAACTAAATATGTCTATGTGGTGTTTTGTCAATATGCAACTCGTTGCATATTAAGCTCCACTTAATTTGTAGTGTTGTTTGTTGCACTTTGCCATGCCATGCCTCCTTAAACCAAACATGCATCATACTTGGTTGTGCATCATGCCATGTTTATGCTCGTGCATTTACCATGTTGTTTGTTTCTTTCCGGTGTTGCTTCTTAGTTCCGGTAATGTTGTGATTGTGAGGATTCGTTCGAATACTCCCGCTCATCTTCTTCATGGACTCGTTCTTCTTCCTAGCGGGATTTCAGGCAAGATGACCGCTACCCTGGATCTCACTACTATCATTGCTATGCTAGTTGCTTCGTTCTATCGCTCTGCTGCGCTACCTATCGCTTGCTCTTCAAGCCTCCCTATTTGCCATGTCAGCCTCTAACCTTTGTCACCCTTCCAAGCAAACCGTTGCTTGGCTATGTTACCGCTTTGCTCAGCCCCTCTTATAGAGTTGTTAGTTGCAGGTGAAGTTGAAGATTGCCCCATGATGGACAGGATTATGTTGGGATATCACAATATCTCTTATTTAATTAATGCATCTATATACTTGGTAAAGGGTGGAAGACTCGGCCTTATGCCTGGTGTTTTCTTCCACTCTTGCCGCCCTAGTTTCCGTCATACCGGTGTTATGTTCCAGGATTTTGCGTTCCTTACGCGGTTGGGTGATTTATGGGACCCCCTTGACAGTTCGCTTTGAATAAAACTCCTCCAGCAAGGCCCAACCTTGGTTTTACCATTTGCCTCACCTAGCCCTTTTTCCCTTGGGTTTCCGGAGCCCGAGGGTCATCTTTATTTTAGCCCCCCCGAACCAGTGCTCCTTCAAGTGTTGGTCCGAAACGGGCAGACTGCGGGGCCACCTCGGGGCAACTCGAGGGCTAGTTTTACTCGTAGGCTGACCTATCCGGTGTGCCCTGAGAACGAGATATGTGCAGCTCCTATCGGGATTTGTCGGCACATCGGGCGGCTTTGCTGGTCTTGTTTTACCATTGTCGAAATGTCTTGTAAACCGGGATTCCGAGTCTAATCGGGTCTTCCTGGGAGAAGGTATATCCTTCGTTGATCGCGACAGCTTATCATGGGCTAAGTTGGGACACCCCTGCAGGGTATTATCTTTCGAAAGCCATGCCCGCGGTTATGTGGCAGATGGGAATTTGTTAATGTCCGGTTGTAGATAACTTGACACCAGATCTGAATTAAAACGCATCAACCATGTGTGTAGCCGTGATGGTCTCTTTTCGGCGGAGTCCGGGAAGTGAACACGGTTTTGGGTTATGTTTGACGTAAGTAGGAGTTCAGGATCACTTCTTGATCATTACTAGTTGACGACCTTTCCTTTGCTTCTCTTCTCGCTCTTATTTGCGTATGTTAGCCACCATATATGCTTAGTCGCTGCTGCAACCTCACCACTTTACCCCTTCCTTTCCCTTTAAGCTTTGCTAGTCTTGATACCCATGGTAATGGGATTGCTGAGTCCTCGTGGGTCACAGATTACTACAACAACAGTTGCAGGTACAGGTTATGCGATGATCATGACGCGAGAGCGATGTTTGCTTGTCTTGGAGTTCTTCTTCTGTTTCTTCTTCGATCAGGGGATAGGTTCCAGGTCGGCAGCCTGGGCTAGCAGGGTGGATGTCGTTTGAGTTTCTGTTTGTGTTTCATCCGTAGTTGGATGATGCTCTTATGTATTGTGATGTTGTATTCGTGTGGCATTGTATGCCTCTTGTATGTATCCCCATCTATTATGTAATGTTGATGTAATGATATCCACCTTGCAAAAGCGTTTCGATATGCAGTTCTATCCTTGGTGGGACCTTCGAGTCTCTTTAGGATAGTATCGCATATTGGGCGTGACAAGTTGGTAATCAGAGCCTCGACCGACCATAGGAGCCCCCTTGATTGTTGGTCGTTGTTGAGTCTAGAAGAAAACTATTTTGAGTCTTAGGATTATATATATCGGAGAGTAGGATTCTTTTTACTCCCAAGTCCCTTCGTCGCTCTGGTGAGGACTCTCGACGTAGATGTTTTGTCTTTCCTCTCCTCAAATTTTCACATTTTTTTAGGATCATGCGGGTATCTTGGAATCGTTCCGATGGTTTTGTGACGAGAACATTGTTCTTGGTGCCTCCTGTCTTTTATGTGGAAGTGACCCGGGGAGTTGAGCTCCGAGGTGTTGTCGTCACAATTTTATCGTTGCAGTTCTGGAATACCTGAGTTTTGCCGATATCGAAAATCTCTTTTATGCAGTTGTTGGTGAGATAACCTCGATGCCACCCAGTACTGGGGCGGGAGTTCGGGAGTATTGCCATAACTAGTATAATGGATGCTTTTCGAAGGTTGAGGTACACGATTTCCGAAGGTTTCTTGGTTATGTGTTGACGGATGGATACAGCTTGGATGTAGGTATTGTTAGTTTGGGTGAGATATATTGCTTCCCCTATATCCCCAACACCAAATTGCATAACCAGAAATTTCGGGAGTTTATAGGTGGGAATTCAAGTAGCTCCTAGAATATCTTTCCAACAGATGCATGATATGGGTTTGGGTAAATCTCTATCATATGTATTTGTTCCGGCTTATTCTGCAAGCCAAATCCTTTGTTTTGTTTTATTTGTGGTATTTGAGTTGCTTCAAAGTCAAGTGTTGATTCCATACCTTTCAAGCGGCGTTCTCATATTTCTATGGGAGTGCTAATCCTTCTTGATCATTGAGGTTGTCATGTCAACTCTTTTCCAATCGGCGTGCTTCTCTTCAAGTGGATCCGATCATTTTCAACATCCGCAAGATCAATTCTAAGTTTTCTTCAACGGTATCCATTCCATCTACCCCAAGTTGCCTTTGTTTTCCCACCCTCCCACCCTTTTTCTTGAAGGACTCGGATTTCTTAATCATGTATCCTTTTATTTGTGGGAAGTCTCTTCATTCTTTTCTTTCAATGTTCTTATCCGGTGATTTCCCATGAAGATGCTCAACAGTTTCAAGTTCATCATCCTTCATTGTTGTTTCTTCTCCGGTGGATCCAATTCAAGCTTTCGATATTCATCATATTCCTTTCCTCGTTTCTAATGCTTTCTCATGCCGATGCACCTCTTAATCATTCACTTCTTCCTATTCATTTGTCCTGGAGTGCTGAAGATATTTCACAAGACTTGTGTTTCCATTCTCAATCCGTTCAAGATATTTCGAGGTTGTTATCTCATTCAAGTCATTTAATTCAACCGGTGCAATTTCCCTTTCAAGTAATTTTTCGAAGGTGTATATTTTGAGTGGGACCCACAGGTCTTTTCCAGGATCTTACCCGACTCTTCTGATTCTTCCCGGAGCTATTCCCAAATTCAATTCAAAGTTTGACGTAAGAATGAGTTATCATCAGTCAAATGTCTTTCTCCAAGATCTTCCAAATTCTTTTCATTGTTGGTTCAATCTTACTAATTGTCATTTCGGAGTGCCTCAACAATTCATGGTGGTGTTTCTCGTCATCATTCTCAACATTTGAAGACCGAAGAAGGTTTTCTCCTAAATCTTGGTCCGTTCTCTTGAAGATTCATAGTTCTAGCTTATGTCATCCTCTCATAATTGTTTTCGATTGTGAGAATTATTTTCTTACCATCCGGAGCATTTCATGAGTTGTTTCCATTTCTTTCCTCTGAAGGCCATCCTGTCATAATTCTTCATTCTCAGCGTGTAGCTATGTCCAAACCTTACCGGTGCATCGTTCAAATACCCTCTAATCAGTTCATGATCTCTTCGTTCTCATGTATCTAAATCCCCTCAAGTATCTTCATTCGTTTTCCCATTCTTCCCGGTGATTTGTGCCTTTGCTACTTTCATTTTCAATTCTTACTGTGGTTCGTTCAAGATTCCTCTTCCTTTGCTACCGTATCATTTCATTCGTTGTTTCCAATCCCACCGGTCGTCCCATCAATAACTTCTTCAAGTTGGCACTATATCTCTTTTCAATCCCTCAAGAAGAATAAGTAGTATGCCAAATCCGTTGCTTGTCATCAATTTAAATCAGTGAAGGATAGGCATAACGTAATTCTTATTATTGTTTCATCCAAGTAATCTAGTTTCTTCTTTCCGGAGTTGTTCATCATGTCACATTTCCCGGTTCGAGATGTTTCATCTTTTCGTTTCCGGAGTTCCAAGTTTTCTCGGTTATATCGTCGCAAAGCTCCATCTAAATCATTGTTCACCTTGTGTTTTCAAGTTCTCTTTCTTTTATCATCCTTTTATTACCGGAGTTCTTCATGGAGGCTCTACATGATGGTTCATCAAGGATTTAATTCCTTCTCGAAGTGTTCATCGAGATTCTTTTCAGAGGAGTTCAACCATTCTTCATCTTGCATTCCGAAGTGCAATTCTCTCTATCTTATCTTCTGAGGTGGTGTTATGTCACTCTTGACAATTTCCATTCAGGTTTCACGATTCACATGTTGTCAAGAATGAGGTATTTTAAATCCATCAATCTCTTTGTTGGAATTATCTTGGGTTATATTTCACCTAAAGCCTTCCATTGGGAATGTTGCTATTTGTGGTGCTTATCAATGATCCAAGTTTTCTCCTATCCTCTCGGCAAAAGCAGTTTTCATCCCTTCGTTGATCTCAAACAAGAAATTGTTTTTCGTTAGTGGCAGGTTGTCAGCTCATCATTTTGAGATGTTTGCCATAAGCCCACAACAAGCTTGTGCTTTTTGTTGTTGATTTTGCAATAACTCTATTCAATTCTTCTTTGCAAGGATGCTTTCCAAGCTCAGTTGTGGCAGAAGTTGGCATTTTCTTCTTCATTCTGTTATTCCAATGATCTATCTTCTATTCTTTCTTCCGGAGGCATTGTGATGTTGCTCTTTTCACTCATCATCTCAAATTGTGAGGATCGTGTTCTTTTCGTGCTTATCCATTTAACCGGAGTGTTGTGTCATCTCTTCAAGTGCTTTTCAGCTTATCAAGTTTTCCTTCTTCTTTCAGTCGAGGTGCTGCCCAAATTATATCAATCTTATTCCTTCTCTATCTAGTTTTAACCGGAGTGGTTTTAATATCTATCTTATCACTAAACCTCTTGGTTCTCGTCGTATCCCTTGTTCCTCTTTTCTAACGGAGTGTTTTCAACTTTGTCCATCTTCATTGTTTTCTTTCTTTCATGTTTCTCAACCTCTCAAGGTTCATGGTTTCACTCGTTTGTCGAAGAAGCAACTTTGTCTTACCCCTTTCTCTTCCGCTTCTCTCCGGTGCCATCCTAGATCTCGGGACGAGATCCTGTCGTAGTGGTGGAGTGTTGTAACGCCCCAAATACAACTTTCCATATTCGTAACTCCAACTCTTGCCTTTTCCAGAGATGCAATATGTTATTTCCTCCGTGGTTGGGTTTTTGTCTGTTGTTTTGCATTTTGTTCTTGTTATGCATCTCGTCTCATGTCATCATTCGCATTGCATCGGCATCGTTTTCATAAAACTTGCATCCGCTCATAGTTGCCGTGTCCCCCCTTGCTTTTGTTGGCCGTTTCGAGACCAACCGGGTTTTCCATTCCCTCTTGTCAAACCAACTAACCTCTCTCAGTCCCCCTTGTGTGCACGTCCGGAACTTGCCCGAACCCGAACCGCTCAGTCATCACCGTTGCATTCAGATCGTCCCCAAACATCTATAAAATATCTACATTTATTTGTTGGACTCCCCTAAGCCATTTATCTTCGGCCGCCTGATTTAATCGAAAGGCCCGAACCTAATCCTATTGTCCTATATATAGTCTACCCCTGGTCCATTTTAGACCAAACCCTATTTTCTAGGGATCCTTCCCTGTCCAGCCGCCGCCGCCGCCCACCTGGTTTCCTCCTCGTTTTCCCCACCGAGCCAATCACCTTCATCCCTCGATTTCAGATCCATCCACTACCCCAGCCTCCTCAGCTCACGCCCGAGGCCTCCTCCTCGAGACCTCGACTCTCCCCATGCGAGCACAGCGCCTGCTTGCGCTTGGGCCAAGGACCCCGACGGCCACCCCGTCAACCCCGCCGCCGGGGACCGCAAGCCACCAGAGCACCAGGAGCCCTCCAGCCTCTTGCTCCAGCATGCCTCCTACCCCGAGCTCCTCCCATGGCGCCCTCGTTCACGAGCACATCGACCCCGCCGCCTCGAACTCCCGTGCTAAAGCACCACCTCGCGCGCCTCCTTCCTCGAGCAGGAGCTCGACCTGCTGCTGGCGACCTCGCCCTTCGATGACCTAGACTACCAGGCCGCCCCTCTGCTCCCCTCCGCCCTTCCCTTTTTCCTCTCCTTCTCCCTCGTCTCACTATCTCTCTCTCTCACCTTCACAGGAGGCAGACGCCATGGACGACCTCCCCGCGTCCCTGCCCAAGGGCCCCGGTCCGCCTCCTCCGGCCGCCTCCCCGTCGCGTTGCCCGCCGGATCCGCCCTTCCGCTCCATCCCGCCGCTCGTCGGAGCCCTGCATCGCGCCAAGTCCGCCGCTGCATCCTCTTCTTCCCCTGCGCTGCTGTTCGAGAGGAGCAGAGCGCAGCGCTCCAGCTGCGTTGACTGTGTCGCCCCGAGCCGGCCTTCCCTGCTCTTGGGCCACAAGCGCGCATCAGGCCAGCGCCTCCTCAGCGCGCCATGCCTCCAGGATCAGCTGGGGTTGGCCCAATGTGAGCAACCCTTGCCAGATCCAGATTCAGCCCGTGTAGCATTTTTTTCCCAGTCCGTGCCATTTTTTTTCCATTTATCCAGTGCATGCTTAATTACAGATCATGCCATGATTTTAAATTACTCACAACTAAATAACCGTGCATCGGATTTAAACATGTCATATATGTAACTTGCTCAGTTTTTCATGCACTTTCATAATATGACACTTTCATCCATGTTCAAAATGTTTAAATGATGTTTGATTAAATTTGCATAAATGCCGTGTTAAAACGATTCATTTCATAACTAAATAACCGTAGCTCGGTTTTAAATAAACTTTATATGTAAATGGGGTGAAAAAATGCCTAGTTTAACATGGTGCACTCATCTTGCATGTTTAACAACTCTAAAATATGGTTTAGGGCAGAACAGTTCTGAATCTAAAATATGCACATGGGGATTTTCCGGAATTATTGTTTGTTGTTCCGGCCTCATTTAAACTTGCCTAGATAGGTAGCTTAATTATGCTTCACCTCTTGTCATGTTTAACAACATTTAATATTGTTTGGTAGTTTAAAGGAGATTAAACTAAATATGTCCATGTGGTGTTTTGTCAATATGCAACTCGTTGCATATTAAGCTCCACTTAATTTGTAGTGTTGTTTGTTGCACTTTGCCATGCCATGCCTCCTTAAACCGAACATGCATCATACTTGGTTGTGCATCATGCCATGTTTATGCTCGTGCATTTACCATGTTGTTTGTTTCTTTCCGGTGTTGCTTCTTAGTTCCGGTAATGTTGTGATTGTGAGGATTCGTTCGACTACTCCTGCTCGTCTTCTTCATGGACCCGTTCTTATTCCTAGCAGGATTTCAGGCAAGATGACCGCTACCCTGGATCTCACTACTATCATTGCTATGCTAGTTGCTTCATTCTATCGCTCTACTGCGCTACCTATTGCTTGCTCTTCAAGCCTCCCTATTTGCCATGTCAGCCTCTAACCTTTGTCACCCTTCCTAGCAAACCGTTGCTTGGCTATGTTACCGCTTTGCTCAGCCCCTCTTATAGAGTTGTTAGTTGCAGGTGAAGTTGAAGATTTCCCCACGATGGACAGGATTATGTTGGGATATCACAATATCTCTTATTTAATTAATGCATCTATATACTTGGTAAAGGGTGGAAGACTCGGCCTTATGCCTGGTGTTTTGTTCCACTCTTGCCGCCCAAGTTTCCATCATACCGGTGTTATGTTCCCGGATTTTGCGTTCCTTACGCGGTTGGGTGATTTATGGGACCCCCTTGACAGTTTGCTTTGAATAAAACTCCTCCAGCAAGGCCCAACCTTGGTTTTACCATTTGCCTCACCTAGCCCTTTTTCCCTTGGGTTTCCGGAGCCCAAGGGTCATCTTTATTTTAGCCCCCCCGAGCCAGTGCTCCTTCGAGTGTTGGTCCGAAACGGACAGACTGCGGGGCCACCTCGGGGCAACTCGAGGGCTGGTTTTACTCGTAGGCTGACCTATCCGGTGTGCCCTGAGAACGAGATATGTGCAGCTCCTATCGAGATTTGTCGGCACATCGGGCGGCTTTGCTGGTCTTGTTTTACCATTGTCGAAATGTCTTGTAAACCGGGATTCCGAGTCTAATCGGGTCTTCCTAGGAGAAGGTATATCCTTCGTTGATCGCGAGAGCTTATCATGGGCTAAGTTGGGACACCCCTGCAGGGTATTATCTTTCGAAAGCCGTGCCCGCGGTTATGTGGCAGATGGGAATTTGTTAATGTCCAGTTGTAGATAACTTGACACCAGATCTGAATTAAAACGCATCAACCATGTGTGTAGCCGTGATGGTCTCTTTTCGGCGGAGTCCGGGAAGTGAACACGGTTTTGGGTTATGTTTGACGTAAGTAGGAGTTCAGGATCACTTCTTGATCATTACTAGTTGACGACCTTTCCTTTGCTTCTCTTCTCGCTCTTATTTGCATATGTTAGCCACCATATATGCTTAGTCGCTGCTGCAACCTCACCACTTTACCCCTTCCTTTCCCTTAAGCTTTGCTAGTCTTGATACCCATGGTAATGGGATTGCTGAGTCCTCGTGGCTCACAGATTACTACAACAACAGTTGCAGGTACAGGTTATGCGATGATCATGACGCGAGACCGATGTTTGCTTGTCTTGGAGTTCTTCTTCTATTTCTTCTTTGATCAGGGGATAGGTTCCAGGTCGGCAGCCTGGGCTAGCAGGGTGGATGTCGTTTGAGTTTCTGTTTGTGTTTCATCCGTAGTTGGATGATGCTCTTATGTATTGTGATGTTGTATTCGTGTGGCATTGTATGCCTCTTGTATGTATCCCCATCTATTATGTAATGTTGATGTAATGATATCCACCTTGCAAAAGCATTTCAATATGCGGTTCTATCCTTGGTGGGAGCTTCGAGTCTCTTTAGGATAGTATCGCATATTGGGCGTGACAAGTTGGTAATCAGAGCCGTGACCGACCATAGGAGCCCCCTTGATTGTTGGTCGTTGTTGAGTCTAGAAGAAAACTATTTTGAGTCTTAGGATTATATATATCGGAGAGTAGGATTCTTTTTACTCCCAAGTCCCTTCGTCGCTCTGGTGAGGACTCTCGACGTAGATGTTTTGTCTTTCCTCTCCTCAATTTTTCACATTTTTTAGGATCACGCGGGTATCTTGGAATCGTTCCGATGGTTTTGTGACGAGAACATTGTTCTTGGTGCCTCCTGTCTTTTATGTGGCAGTGACCCGGGGAGTTGAGCTACGAGGTGTTGTCCTCACAATTTTATCGTTGCAGTTCTGGAATACCTGAGTTTTGCCGATATCGAAAATCTCTTTTATGCAGTTGTTGGTGAGATAACCTCGATGCCACCCAGTACTGGGGCGGGAGTTCGGGAGTATTGCCATAACTAGTATAGCGGATGCTTTTCGAAGGTTGAGGTACACGATTTCCGAAGGTTTCTTGGTTATGTGTTGACGGATGGGTACAGCTTGGATGTAGGTATTGTTAGTTTGGGTGAGATATATTGCTTCCCCTATATCCCCAACACTAGATTGCATAACAAGAAAGTTTCGGGAGTTTATAGGTGGGAATTCAAGTAGCTCCTAGAATATCTTTCCAACAGATGCATGATATGGGATTGGGTAAATCTCTATCATATGTATTTGTTCCGGCTTATTCTGCAAGCCAAATCCTTTGCTTTTTTTTATTTGTGGTATTCGAGTTGCTTCAAAGTCAAGTGTTGATTCCATACCTTTCAAGCGGTGTTCTCATATTTCTATGGGAGTGCTAATCCTTCTTGATCATTGAGGTTGTCATGTCAACTCTTTTCCAACCGACGTGCTTCTCTTCAAGTGGATCCGATCATTTTCAACATCCGCAAGATCAATTCTAAGTTTTATTCAACGGTATCCATTCCATCTACCCCAAGTTGCCTTTGTTTTCCCACCCTCCAACCCTTTTTCTTCAAGGACTCGGATTTCTTAATCATGTATCCTTTTATTTGTGGGAAGTCTCTTCATTCTTTTCTTTCAATGTTCTTATCCGGTGATAAAGCAGCATGGAGCAATCGAAAATTATAGATACGTTGGAGACGTATCAGCATCCAACTTGCTTGCTCATGAAGACCTCAGGCGTTTGAGGAAGCCCATCATCGGAATATACAAGCCAAGTTCTATAATGAAAATTCCCACTAGTACATGAAAGTGAAAGCATAGGAGGCTCTCTCCATGAAGAACATGGTGCTACTCTGAAGCACAAGTGTGGTAAAAGGATAGTAACATTGCCCCTTCTCTCTTTTTCTCTCATTTTTTTTCTTTTTTTTCTCTTTTTCTTCTTTTTTTTCTTTTTTTTCTTTTTATTTTTTGGTGGGCTTCTTTGGCCTCTTTTTTTATTTGGGCTTCTTTGGCCTCTTTTATTTTTCATAAAGTCCGGAGTCTCATCCCGACTTGTGGAGGAATCATAGTCTCCTTCATCCTTTCCTCACTGGGGCAATGCTCTAATAATGATGATCATCACACTTTTATTTACTTACAACTCAATATTACAACTCAAAGCTAGAACAAAATATGACTCTGTATGAATGCCTCCGGCGGTGTACCGGGATATGCAATGAATCAAGAGTGACATGTATGAAAATTATGAAGGTGGCCTTGCCACAAATACGATGTCAACTACATGATCATGCAAAGAGCAATATGACAATGATGAAACGTGTCATAATAAACGGAACGGTGGAAAGTTGCATGGCAATATATCTCGGAATGGTTATGGAAATGCCATATAGGTAGGTATGGTGGATGTTTTGAGGAAGGTAAATAATGGGTTCACGATACCGGCGAAAGTTGCGCGGTACAATAGAGGCTAGCAAAGTGGAAGGGTGAGTGTGCGTATATCCATGGACTCACATTATTCATAAAGAACTCATATACTTATTGCAAAAGTCTACTTAGGCCTCAAAGCAAAGTACTACTACGCATGCCCCTAGAGGGATAGATTGGTAGGAAAAGACCATCGCTCATCCCCGACTGCCACTCATAAGGAAAGCAATCAAAGAGCACCTCATGCTCCAACTTCGTTACATAACGGTTCACCATACGTGCATGCTACGGGACTTGCAAACCCCAACACAAGTATTTCTCAATTTCACAACTACTGAACTAGCACGACTCTAATATCACCACCTTTATATCGCAAAACTATTGCAAGGAATCAAACATATCATATTCAGTGATCTACAAGTTTATGTAGGATTTTATGACTAAACATGTGAATGACCAATTCCTGTCATCTCTCTAAATAGATATAAGTGAAGCAAGAGAGTTTAATTCTTTCTACAAAAGATATTCCCATGCTCTAACAAATATAAGTGAAGCAAAAGAGCATTCTACAAATGACGGTTTTCTATGTGAAGAGAAATAGGCAATCCAAACTTCAAATGATATAAGTGAAGCACATGAAGCATTATATAAAGCCATACTCAAAAGATTTAAGTGAAGTGCAATGAGCATTCTATAAATCAACCAAGGACTATCTCATACCAGCATGGTGCATAAAATAAAATGAAAACTAAATGCAAAAGATGCTCCAAGACTTGCACATAATGCATGAACGAAACGAATTCGAAAACATACCGATACTTCTTGAAGAAAGAGGGGGTGCCTTCCTGGGCATCCCCAAGCTTAGATGCCTGAGTCTCCTTGAATATTTACTTGCGGTGCCTTGGGCATCCCCAAGCTTGAGCTCTTGCCTCTCTTCCTTTTTCTCATATCGAGACATCCTCGATTAGACACTACATCCACACAAAACTTCAACAGAAAACTCGGTAAGATCCGTTAGAATAATAAAGCAAATCACCACTCTAAGTACTGTTGCAAACCAATTCATATTTTGTTTTTGCATTGTGTCTACTGTAATATAACTTTTTCATGGCTTAATCCACTAATATAAATTGATAGTTTCATCAAAACAAGCAAACTATGCATCAAAAACAGAATCTGTCAAAAACAGAACAATCTATAGCAATCTGAACATCCACCATACTTCTGGTACCCCAAAAATTCTACCAAACTTAGGAAAAATAAAAAAGTTGTATAGAAAGACATTGCAAAAGGAATCAGAACCAATTGACGTTCCAGATAAAAAATGTAAAATCGCGCACTACAGACAAAGTTTCTGTCCAGCATCGTACAAACCAACAAGCATTGTAAACATCCTAAAGGCAAACCTTGGCATATTATTTTTATAATACAATGGAATTGTACAAGGGGATAATTATTTTTGTTGAAAAGTTTCTGTAATTAAGATTCACAAAGTTTCCGTGAGCATGAACAAAGTTCAAGGCTAGCTCCCACTTCAACAATGCTTATCTTTCTCACTTTCACTTTCCTTTTTGAAAAGTTTTTAGGTTCCCACTTTTTTTTGTTTTTTAAACTATATAAAAGCATTCAACAGAAATAAATGACTCTCTAAAACTTCCGGGTTGTCTCCCTGGCAGCGCTTTCTTTAAAGCCATTAAGCTAGGCATTTAGTGCTCAAGTAATGAATCCACCCGGATCCCAAGGTATATCAAAGCCAATTTTAATTAACAATGATTTGTAATTTAGTAGTGAGCACAAAGTAAAATAAATCAAGCAACAACAAAGTCTAACTCTCTTCCTATGCATCGACATGTCATAAAAGAACAATTCATGCGCACAAAGTAAAGGCCAATGCATAGTATAAACAGTTTCTTGCAATTTTATCATATTGGAAACGTAGAGGGGTGGAGACATAGTTCCTCTCTTATAATAATTGCAAGTAGGAGCAGCAAGCACATGCATATTACATTCATCAAAATCATCATGTGCAATGGTAAAAGGCAACCCATCAATATAATCCTTAATAAGCACAAACTTCTCCGATAAAGTGTAGTAGGGAGAATTCAAAAAGATAATAGGACTATCATGCGTGGGTGCAATAGCAACAATTTCATGTTTAACATAAGGAACTATAGCAAGTTCGTCTCCATAAGCATAATTCATATTGGCATCTTGGCCACAAGCATAGCAAGCATCATCAAAAAGGGATATTTCAAACAAATTCAAGGGATCATAGCAATCATCATAGTAATCATCATAGCAATCATCCTTCGGTAAGCACGAAGGGAAATTAAACAATGTATGAGTTGAATAGTTACTCTCATTAGAAGGTGGGCACGGGTAGCTAATCCGCTCTTCCTCCTTTTGTTCTTCGCTCTCCTCATCATCTTTTTCATCCAATGAGCTCACAGTTTCATCAATTTCTTCTTCCATAGCTTCCTGCAAAATATTAGTCTCTTCTTGGACAGCGGAGAATTTCTCAATATATTTATGGTTTAACATAGGCATTAGAAGCATAATTATCATAACAATATTCAAGTATGGCAAAACTTTCAGATTTGTAAAGAGTAGCATCATACTTTTCAGTCAAAGAAGCAATTTCAAAAGCACCCATAAAAGCAACAAATTCTTCAATTTGTTGAACATCATAGTAATTATAAACACCCTTAGCATACGAAGATACGATTCCATTATCAAACTCACATTGGTAGGGAAGGTGTTTCTTAGGGTTTTCAGAACAACAAGTAACATCATATATTTCACATAAATTCCAAGCATAGCATTGCAAATGTTGAACTTGATCACATAATAGTTTCCCTTTTTCAGATATATGGTGTCGCACATAACAAGCATGCTCATCTAAAGATTTGCCCTCAACTAAGCTAGTTGGGGTTTCAGCATGAGCACATAGGGATCGAAGATGATCCAAATAAAAAGATTCAATAGTGTGATAGATTTTGAGTGGTTCTTCAACCATTGGAGCAGTAGGTACAACTAATATTTTTGGTATTTTGCGTTCCCTACCCATAACTAAAGATAGAAAACAACTAAGAACAACAAATAAAAATTACTTAGTGATAAAGCAAATAAGCACACACGAGAATATTCACCCCACGCTATGACTCCCCGGCAACGACGCCAGAAAAAGGTCTTGATAACCCACAAGTGTAGGGCATCGCAACAGTTTTCGATAAGAGTGTCGAACCCAATGAGGAGCTAAAGGTAGAATAAATATTCCCTCAATTTCTATCGACCACCGATACAACTCTACGCACGCTTGACGTTCACTTTACCTAGAACAAGTATGAAACTAGAAGTACCTTGTAGGAGTGAGAGGAAAGGTTTGCAAGCTAATAAAGAACACGTAAACATAAACTAGGGGCTGTTTAGATAAAGAAGCAAATAAAGTAAATATAACAAGTGTGGAAAAGTGGTGGTAGGAGTTATGAAAGTGTCCCTAAGCAATTGACTACGTTACTAGACCGATAGCAAGTTTTATGTGGGAGAGGCATACGCTAACATACTTTCTCTTCTTGGATCATATGCACTTATGATTGGAACTCTAGCAAGCGTCCGCAACTACTAAAGATTCATTAAGGTAAAACCCAAGTCCCCTTTTATCCCATACGCAACAATCCCCTTACTCGGATTTGTGTTTCAGTCACTCACGCAACCCACTATAAGCGAATCATGAACGTATTGCAACACCCTACAGCGGGAATCCCTCACGCTTGCGCGACACGGAGGGCACAATAGGACAACAACGTAACCACAAGCAAATTAAATCAATCATAGCAATTCATCAACCACCAATAGGACAACGAAAATCTACTCAGACATCATAGGATGGCAACACATCATTGGATAATAATATGAAGCATAAAGCACCATGTTCAAGTAGAGGGTACAGCGGGATGCGGGAGAGTGGACCGCTGGATATAGAAGGGGGAAGGTGATGGAGATGTTGGTGAAGATGACGACGGTGTTGGTGAAGATCGCGGTGATGATGATGGCGCCCGGCAGCGCTCCGGCGCCACCGGAAGCAAGGGGGAGTGAGGCCACCTTCTTCTTCTTCTTCTTCCTTGACCTCCTCCCTAGATGGGAGAAGGGTTTCCCCTCTGGTCCTTGGCTCCCATGGCTTGGGAGGGGCAAGAGCCCCTCCGAGATTGGATCTATCTCTCTATTTCTGCGTTCTCTTGATTCTGCCCCTTCACTGTTTCCTTTATATCCGGAGATCCATAACTCTGATTGGGGTGAATCTTTCGCCCAGATTTTTCTCGTAAAATTAGCTTTCCTGCGGCAAAAGTAGAGCCTCAACCGCCTTACGGGTGGCCCACGAGAGCCTAGGGCACGCCCAGGGGTAGGGGGCGCCCCCCTGTCTTGTGGCCACCTCAGACACTGTTTCGCGTTGATTCTTCCTCTGGAAAATCCCAAATATTCCAAAACAATTCTCCGTACGTTTTTATCCCATTTGGATTTTGTTTGATATTGGTTTTCTGCGAAACATAAACATGCAACAATCAGGAACTGGCACTGGGCACTCGATCAATATGTTAGTCCCAAAAGTAATATAAAAAGTTGCCAAAAGTATATGAAAGTTGTAAAATATTGGCATGGAACAATCAAAAATTATAGATACGACGGAGACGTATCATAGGGCTTTGCCTAAGCACTATGACAATATGAACGAGGTGTTAAACTGTAGAGGGGGGCACCGCACATGGCTAAGAGATTGTCAGTTGTGCTTTGGGGTGCCCCCCTGCCCCCGTATATAAAGGAGGGAGGAGGAGGATGTTGGGGAACACGGTAATTTCCAAAAAATTCCTACGATCACGCAAGATCTATCTATGTGATGCATAGCAACGAGAGGGGAGAGTGTGTCCATGTACCCTCGTAGACCGAAAACGGAAGCGTTTCGTTAACGCGACTGATGTAGTCGAACATCTTCGCGATCCAACCGATCCAAGCACTGAACGTGCGGCATCTCCGCGTTCAGCACACGTTCATCTCGGGGACGTCGCTCGTACTCTTGATGCAGTTGAGGCCGAGGGAGAGTTTTGTCAGCACGACGACGTGATGACGGTGATGATGAAGTTACCGGCGCAGGGCTTCGCCTAAGCACTACGATGATATGACCGAGGTGTGTAACTGTGGAGGGGGGCACCACACACGGCTAAACAATGTCAACTTGTGTGTCTATGGGGTGCCCCCCTCCCCCGTATATAAGGGAGTGGAGGAGGGGGAGGGTCGGCCCTCTATGGTGCACCCTGGAGGAGTCCTACTCCCACCGGGAGTAGGATCCCCCCTTTCCTAGTTGGACTAGGAGAGGAAGGAAGGGGAAGGAGGAAGGAAAGGGGGGGCCAGTCCACCACCCAATTCGGATTGGGTTTGGGGGGCGCGCCCCCTCCTAGGCTCCCTTCTCCTCTCTCCCACTATGGCCCAATAAGGCCCATATACTTCCCGAGGGGTTCCGGTAACCTCCCGATACTCTGGTATATGCCCGAACTCACCCGGAACCATTCTGATGTCCAAACATAGGCTTCCAATATATCGATCTTTATGTCTCGGCTATTTCGAAACTCCTCGTCATGTCCATGATCACATCCGGGACTCCGAACTACCTTCGTTACATCAAAACACATAAACTCATAATACCATGCCCTAGAGGCAATAATAAAGTTATTATTTATTTCATTATTTCATGATAAATGTTTATTATTCATGCTAGAATTGTATTAACCGGAAACTTAGTACATGTGTGAATACATAGACAAACATAGTGTCACTAGTATGCCTCTACTTGACTAGCTCGTTAATCAAAGATGGTTAAGTTTCCTAACCATATACATGAGTTATAATTTGATTAACGGGATCACATCATTAGAGAATGATGTGATTGACTTGACCCATTCCGTTAGCTTAGCACTTGATCATTTAGTATGTTGCTATTGCTTTCTTCATGACTTATATATGTTCCTATGACTATGAGATTATGCAACTCCCATTTACTGGAGGAACACTTTGTGTGCTACCAAACATCACAACGTAACTGGGTGATTATAAAGGAGCTCTATAGGTGTCTCCGAAGGTACATGTTGAGTTGGCGTATTTCGAGATTAGGATTTGTCACTCTGATTATTGGAGAGGTATCTCTAGGCCCTCTCAGTAATGCACATCACTATAAGCCTTGCAAGCAATATGACTAATGAGTTAGTTGTAGGATGATGCATTACATAACGAGTAAAGAGACTTGTCGGTAACGAGATTGAACTAGGTATTGAGATACCGACGATCGAATCTCGGACAAGTAACATACCGATGACAAAAGGAATAACGTATGTTGTTATGCGGTTTGACTGATAAAGATCTTCATAGAATATGTGGGAGCCAATATGAGCATCTAGGTTCTGCTATTGGTTATTGACTGGAGACATGTCTCGGTCATGTCTACATAGTTCTCGAACCCGTAGGGTCCGCACGCTTAAAGTTCGGTGACGATCGGTATTATGAGTTTATGTGTTTTGATGTATCGAAGGTAGTTCAGAGTCCCGGATGAGACCGGGGACATGACGAGGAGTCTTGAAATGGTCAAGACGTAAAGATCGATATATTGGACAACTATATTCGGACTTCGGAAAGGTTTCGAGTGATTCGGGTATTTTTCGGAGTACCGGAGAGTTACGGGAATTCGCCGGGGAGTATATGGGCCTTATTGGGCCATACGGGAATAGAGGAGAGAGGCCAAAAGGAAGCACACGCGCCCCACCCCTCTGGTCCGAATTGGACAAGGGTGATACGTCTCCAACGTATCTACTTTTTCAAACACTTTTTCCCTTGTTTTGGACTCTAACTTGAATGATTTGAATGAAACTAACCCGGACTGACGCTATTTTCAGCAGAACTACCATGATGTTGTTTTATGTGTAGAAAAGAAAAGTTCTCGGAATGACCTGCAAATCCACGGAGGGACTTTTCAGAATTAATAAGAATTTTTGGCGAAAGAATCAGGACCAGGGGGCCCAAGGCCTGTCCACGAGACAGGGGGGCGCCCCCCCTAGGGCACGCCCCCCTATCTCGTGGGGCCCCCGGACCTCCTCCGACCTCAACTCCAACTCCATATATACTGTCTTGCGGAGAAAAAAATCAGAGAGAAAGTTTCATCGTGTTTCACGACACGGAGCCGCCGCCAAGCCCTAATCTCTCTCGGGAGGGCTGATCTGGAGTCCGTTCGGGGTTCCGGAGAGGGGGATTCGTCGCCGTCATTATGATCAACCATCCTCCATCACCAATTTCATGATGCTCACCGCCGTGTGTGAGTAATTCCATCGTAGGCTTGCTGGACGGTGATGGGTTGGATGAGATTTACCATGTAATCAAGTTAGTTTTGTTAGGGTTTGATCCCTAGTATCCACTATGTTTTGAGATTGATGTTGCTATGACTTTGCTATGCTTAATGCTTGTCACTAGGGCCCGAGTGCCATGATTTCAGATCTGAACCTATTATCTTTTCATGAATATATGTGTGTTCTTGATCCTATCTCGCAAGTCTATAGTCACCTATTATGTGTTATGACCTGACAACCCCGAAGTGACAATAATCGGGATACTTCTCGGTGATGACCGTAGTTTGAGGAGTTCATGTATTCATTATGTGTTAATGCTATGGTCCGGTTCTCTATTAAAAGGAGGCCTTAATATCCCTTAGTTTCCACTAGGACCCCGCTGCCACGGGAGCGTAGGACAAAAGATGTCATGCAAGTTCTTTTCCATAAGCATGTATGACATTTACGGAATACATGCCTACATTACATTGATGAACCGGAGCTAGTTCTATATCACCATATGTTATAACTATTGCATGAGGAATCGCATCGGGCATAATTATCCATCATTGATCCATTGCCTACGAGCTTTTCATATATTATTCTTCGCTTATTTACTTTTCCGTTGATACTGTTACAACCACTACAAAAACCCAAAAACATTTATCTTTACTATCACTACTGTTACCATTACTATCATACCACTTTTGCTACTAAATACTTTGCTGCAGATACTAAGTTATCCAGGTGTGGTTGAATTGACAACTCAACTGCTAATACTCAAGAATATTCTTTGGCTCCCCTTGTGTCGAATCAATAAATTTGGGTTGAATACTCTACCCTTGAAAGCTGTTGCGATCCCCTATACTTGTGGGTTATCAAGACTAATTTCTGGCGCCGTTGCCGGGGAGCATAGCTCTATTCTTTGAGTCACTTGGGATTTATATCTGTTGATCACTATGAAGAACTTGAAAGACGCTAAGACCAAGATTTTGCCCTCAACTACGAGGGGAGGTAAGGAACTTCCATCTAGCTCTGCACTAGATTCTCCTTCCGTTATTGATAGGCTTGCGACACCTAAACCTGCTACTACTATGAATTCTAATATGTCGCATATTATCGATGATGTCACTTCTGCTTTGCATGATACTTATGATGAAACTACTTCTGTGCGTGATACTACTTTGCCATTAGGTGAATTTTTTGATGAACAACTTGCTAGAGTTAGGGAGAATGAAAATATTGAAGAACCGATTATTGATGATAGTGATGATGAACGTTCCCCCAATGATTATGTATTACCTGTTGTTCCTAAGGGTTATGTTATGAACAAAGAAGCTACTGAAGCTATTCTTGCTTGCAATGATAGAAATGATCTTAAGAAATTATTAGCTAAATGGAAGCAGCAGTCTCTTAATGCTAGAATGAAACCCGATCCTACTTTTGCTACTTCACCTATCTGTGTTACTGATAAGGATTATGAATTCTCTGTTGATCCTGATATTATTACTTTAGTTGAATCTGATCCTTTTTATGGCCTTGAATCTGAAACTGTTGTGGCACATCTTACCAAGTTGAATGACATAGCCACCCTATTTACTCATGATGAGAAGTCTCGCTATTTATATATCCTTAAGATATTTCCATTCTCATTAAAGGGTGATGCTAAGACTTGGTATAATTCTCTTGCTCTTGGTTGTGTGTGTAGTCCCCAGGATATGATTTATTACTTCTCTGCTAAATATTTCCCTGCTCATAAGAAACAAGCCGCTTTGCGGGAAATATATAATTTTGTGCAAACCAAAGAAGAGAGTCTCCCACAAGCTTGGGGGAGGCTTCTCCGGTTGATTTAGCTTTGCCTGATCATCATCTTAAAAAAATGAAATACTTGATATCTTTTATAATGGACTAACCGATGCTTCCAAGGACCACTTGGATAGTTGTGTTGGTTGTGTTTTCAGGGAAAGAACAGTCGACGAAGCTGAAATATTATTGAATAATATGTTGACTAATGAAAATAATGGGACTCTTCCCGAGCCAGTTCCTGAAGTAATTCCTGAACCAATTGAGCCAACTCCTGAGCCTATTCCTAAACCCACTCTGAAGAAGAGAGGTGCTTTATTCCTCAGTCCTGAAGATATGCAAGAGGCAAAGAAATCAATGAAAGAAAAAGGTATTAAACCTGAAGATGTTAAGTATTTACCTCCTATTGAAGAAATACATGGTCTGAATATACCGCCTGAAGAACCACATTGTCTTGATAACCCGACACAGGTAGTAAAGGTAAATTCTCTCTATAGATATGATAAAGATGAAATACCCTCTACTAAATTTCATAGCCCTTGCTTAGATGAATTTGATGACTTTATGGCTAGACAAGAAAGTTTTAATGCTTATGTTGGTAGAGAGTTAAAGAATAATGCTTTTGAGATAGGACGTGTAGGTGATATTCTGGCTAGAGTTAAAGATGAACTTCACCGTGTTAGCAAATATGCTTCTATGGTTGCTACTCAAGCCGAGCAAGTGCTCAAGGCTCAAAATGATTTGCTTGAGGAATTGAATAATAAAAATGACTTTGGTGTTAGAGTGGCTACTAGAACTGGTAGAATGACTCAGGAACCTTTGTATCCTGAAGGCCACCCTAAAAGAATTGAACAAGATTCTCAAAATAATAATCTAGATGTTCCTAGTTCTTCTAAGAAGAAGAAGAAAAAGAATGATAGGACTGTGCAAACTTCTAGTGAACCTAATGTAGAAACACCTGAGAATCCCAATAATACTTCTATCTCTGATGCTGAAACACAATCCGGAGATGAACATGAACCTGATGATAATGCTAATAATGATGTTCGTGTTGATGCTCAACCTAGTAATAACAATGATGTAGAGATTGAACCTGCTGTTGATCTTGATAACCCACAATCAAGAAACCAACGTTATGATAAGAGAGATTTTGTTGCTAGGAAGCACAGTAAAGAAAGAGAACCATGGGTTCAGAAACCCATGCCCTTTACTCCTAAACCATCCAAGTCAAAGGATGATGAGGATTTTGAGCGCTTTGCTGAAATGATTAGACCTATTTTCTTACGTATGCGCTTAACTGATATGCTTAAAGTAAATCCTTATGCTAAATACATGAAGGATATCATCTAAATAAAAGAAAGATACGGGAAGCTGAAATTTCCACCATGCTTGCCAATTACACTTTTAAGGGTGGAATACCAAAGAAACATGGAGATCCGGGTGTTCCAACTATACCATGCTCCATTAAAAGAAATTATGTTAGAACTGCTTTATGTGATCTTGGAGCCGGTGTTAGTGTTATGCCTCTCTCTTTATATCGTAGACTTGAATTGAATACGTTGACATGAAATATCTTTGCAAATGGCTGATAAATCAACTGCTATACCTGTCGGTATTTGTGAGGATGTGCCTGTTGTGGTTGCAAATGTCACTATCTTAACGGACTTTGTTATTCTTGATATTCCCGAGGACGATAGTATGTCTATTATCCTTGGTAGACCTTTTCTTAATACTGTAGGGGCTGTTATTGATTGCAACAAAGGCAATGTCACTTTTCACGTTAATGGCAATGAGCATACGGTACACTTTCCGAGGAAACAATCTCAAGTTTATAGCATCAACTCTATTGAAAAAGTTCCAACTATTATTTTTGGAGGTTTTGAATTTCCTCTCCCTACTGTCAAGAAAAAGTATGATATTCTTATTGTTGGGGATTTTCATATCCCCGTTGAGGTAACTTAGTGTTGTTCGAAATTTCTCCGGTTCCATGTTATTCGAAATGAGTTTGTTAACAAGACTTGATCAACCTTGTTAGCGGGTTCATTTTGATGATCACGAGATGGATGAAACTAGAAAGCACAACCCTCTGTACCCTCTTTTTACTTTCTGTTAATTAGAAGAAATAAAGCAAAAATAATATTATCTCTCTGTTTTCTGATTTATCCGTGCAATAAAAAATAGTCCGAAAATAAAAGTCCTCCAAATGCCCTGCAAACTTAGTATGATTTTTTCTAGAATATTTGAGGATTTTAGGCACTAAAAACACTGCAGGAGGGCCAAGCACCAGGCCACGAGAGAGGAGGGCGCGCCCCCCTGTAGGGCGCGCCCCCTGTCTCATGGGCCCCTGGTGGCTCCCCTCCACTTATGCCAGCACCCACACACTCCATCTTCTACCCAAAAAATCCCCATCCAGCTCAAGCCCGAGTTCTAGCTCGTTTTGCTGCGATTTTCGATCTCTTAGCTCAAAGCTCCATTCACAAAACTGCTTTGGGAGATTGTTGCTTGGTATGTGACTCCTCCATTGGTCCAATTAGCTTTTGTTGTAGTGCTTTATTCATTGCAAATCCTTGCTGTCTTGGTGACCCTGTTCTTGAGCTTGCATGTTAAATTTTTGAGGTTCCAAGTAATTTTAATGCATGATATTGGCTCTAGGCACTTGTAGGAGTAGTTGCTATCAATCTTGTTTAGTTTTATGCACTTTTATTTTGAAGTTACTAAAATTTCAGAAATTTTCAAAAAATGTTGAGGAAACTTTTGAGGGGCTCTTCTAGCCAAAGTTCCCAGGAAAAACAAGCTAAAGAGAAGGAAAAAGTCAAGTATAATCTTCCTCGCTTAGCAGAAGTACGACCGTGTGAATGGCCATGTGATGATTTCTTGAGAGAGGCTGGAATTCATGAAGACTTTTATGCTTTAATCGGGACTGCAGGCCTCACCGGTTTCATCAACGACCGAATCGATCAGTATCTCTTACTCACCAATACTTTTGTGCAAAACTTTTATTTTTATCCTAAGAAGTCACCGCCTGAAGTATCATTTTACTTATATGACGAGTTCAAAGAAATGTCTTTACGTCATTTTTGCACGGTATGTAGGATACCTTACGAGGGAGAACTAGAGGAACCCCATCGTGAAGATGTGGCTGGCTTTGTTAATATCATTGCTGTAGAAGAGCCAAAGAAGGGTTCCGAAGCAAAAGTCTCTAGCATACACTTTCCTATTTTACGCTACTTTACCATATTTGCTAGTAGATGCTTGATTGGTCGTGGAAATAGTGGAAACTTGAGTGTTCCTGATATTATCATGCTTCAACATGCTTTGCTGGGAGACAATAGTTTTAATATGGGTGGCGTCATTACTAAACGGCTAGCCCTAAATCGTACAAAAGGTCCCATATTTGGAGGTATCTATGCTGCACGTCTTGCTAGACATTTTCAGATACCCATAAGGCACCATGAGGAAAAGGAGACAAAACTGCCTCCTCACATTTTAGATTACAAGAGCATGGTAGCGCATAAGTTTATTGTTGATAACGAAGATAGGATGCTCTTGTATAAACTTAGATTCAATAAGAAACACTTTGAGATTATTATCTTGCCTGCACCTCTGTTGTTTGATTTGCTTGCAGAAAAATTTCTTGTCACACTGGAGGCGGTAAACAATCATCGAGCTCAAGCTTTTACTTCAGAACCTGAACCTGAACCGGAACCTGAGCTGGACCCCTATCGTGCATCATCTGTCCAGTGGGATCCGGAGATGACCAACCAGTGGTATCCTGATTACACCTCTCATTACACCAGAGAGAGTAGCGGTGGTCCTTGGTATTAAACCAACTTAGGCCAAAAGCCTAAGTTTGGGGGAGTATGTATTTCTCACCGACTCTACATTCATGTTCACACACTAGTCGTCAGTGCTCATACTCTTTCACTGTATTATCCATGCTAGTTTAAATTCCCTTTTCTAATCTTTTTCTTGTGTGTTTGATAAACCTTAAGAAAAACCAAAAAATTAGTTAGTTTAATTTCCTTGCTTGTAGTGGAAATTAAAATGAAAACCCAAAAAGATTTCTAGTTCTTCTTTTACTTGTTGGGAGCTTTCCCGTGTAAATAGTTTTATTTTCTTTTCTTTCCTTTGGGGGTCGAGAAGACCATATTGAAATTGCTTAGTGGCTCTCATATGCATGATTGTTTATATTTGGAGCCCATATTACTTGTCTTCTCTCTTGAGTTGAATGCTTGCAGATTCCAGCTTAGTCCAATACACGTACACTCTTATTATTATACACGTCGTTCGGTCGTGCGAGTGAAAGGCAATAATGATGATATATGATGGACTTATTGGGATGAGAAAAGCTGGTATGAACTCGACCTCTCTTGTTTTTGTAAATATGATGATTCATCGTTCCCGAGTCAGCTATTATGAAGTAAACATATTTGCAATGACATTTAGAGATTATAGTTACTTGTGCCATGCTTGATTAGCTATGAGTTATAATGGTTTACCTTGCGTGCCAACATGCTATTGGAATGATTATGATGTGGTATGATGGGATGGTATCCTCCTTTAAATGAATTGAGTGACTCGACTTGGCACATGTTCATGCATGTAGTTGAATCAAATCAACGCAACCTTCACGATATTTATGTTCATGGTGGATTATATCCTATTCATGCTTGTACTTAGTGTGAATTCATTTTAATGCATGCTTACGACTGTTGTCGCTCTCTCAGTTGGTCGCTTCCCATTCTTTTGCTAGCCTTCACCTGTACTAAGTGGGAATACTGCTTGTGCATCCAAACTCCTTAAACCCCAAAGTTGTTCCATATGAGTCCACTATACCTTCCTATATGCGGTATCTACCTACCGTTCCAAGTAAATTTGTATGTGCCAAACTCCAAACCTTCAAATGAAATTCTGTTTTGTATGCTCGAGAAGCTCATGTAACAACTAGGGCTGCCTATATCTTCCATGCTAGGTGGGTTATTCTCAGAGGAGTGGACTCCGCTCCTCATTCACGAGAAAGGGCCGGTAACCGGGCCGCCCAGTCCCACGATCCAAAAAGATCAAAGCAAATCAAAATAATTAAACAAAACTCCCCCAGGGCTGTTGTATGTTGGAGGCACTCGTTGTTTCGAGCAAGCCATGGATTGATGCTTGTTGGTGGTTGGGGGAGTATAAACCTTTACCATTCTGTTTGGGAACTGCCTATAATGCATTTAGTGTGGAAGATACAACCATCTCATAGGTGTTGCGTTGACAGCAAAAGTATGCCGCTCAAAATGTTATTCAATCTCTATTTTAAAATCGAGCTCTAGCACCTCTACAAATCCCTGCTTCCTCTGCGAAGGGCCTATCTATTTACTTTTATGTTGAGTCATCACCCTTCTTATTAAAAGCACCCGTTGGAGAGCACACTATCATTTGCATTCATTATTATTGGTTTATATTGGGTATGACTTGACTGGATCTCTTTTACAATGAATTACAATGTTTAGTCAGTCCATGATCTTTAAAGGTGCTCTAAATTTATGTTTTGCGGTCTCAGAAAGGGCTAGCGAGATACCATTTTGTTATATCATATTATGATTATTTTGAGAAAGTGTTGTCATCCGAGTTTTATTATTATGGCTCGCTAGCTAATTATGCTATTGATATGAGTAATTGTGAGACCTTTGTGTTATTGTGAGTATGGTTAGTTAGTAATATTTGCTGAAACTTGAATGCTGGCTTTTCATGTTTACAACAACAAGAGCAAACAGAGTTTGTCAAAGTTTTTCTTTTTCACTTTCAGTTTATCAACTGAATTGCTTGAGGACAAGCAAAGGTTTAAGCTTGGGGGAGTTGATACGTCTCCAACGTATCTACTTTTCCAAACACTTTTGCCCTTGTTTTGGACTCTAACTTGCATGATTTGAATGAAACTAACCCGGACTGACGTTGTTTTCAGTAGAACTACCATGATGTTGTTTTATGTGTAGAAAAGAAAAGTTCTCGGAATGACCTGCAAATCCATGGAGGGCCTTTTCAGAATTAATAAGAATTTTTGGCGAAAGAATCAGGGCCAGGCGGCCCAAGGCTTGTCCACGAGACAGGGGGCGCCCCCCTAGGGCGTGCCCCCCTATCTTGTGGGCCCCCCGGACCTCCTCCGACCTCAACTCCAACTCCATATATACCGTCTCGCAGAGAAAAAAATCAGAGACAAAGTTTCATCGCGTTTCACGACACGGAGCCGCCGCCAAACCCTAATCTCTCTCGGGAGGGCTATCTGGAGTCCGTTCGGGGCTCCAGAGAGGGGGCTTCGTCGTTGTCGTCATCATCAACCATCCTCCATCACCAATTTCATGATGCTCACCACTGTGTGTGAGTAATTCCATCGTAGGCTTGCTGGACGGTGATGGGTTGGATGAGATTTACCATGTAATCAAGTTAGTTTTGTTAGGGTTTGATCCCTAGTATCCACTATGTTTTGAGATTGATGTTGCTATGACTTTGCTATGCTTAATGCTTGTCACTAGGGCCCGAGTGCCATGATTTCAGATCTGAACCTATTATCTTTTCATGAATATATGTGTGTTCTTGATCCTATCTTGCAAGTCTATAGTCACCGATTATGTGTTATGATCCGACAACCCCGAAGTGACAATAATCGGGATACTTCTCGGTGATGACCGTAGTTTGAGGAGTTCATGTATTCACTATGTGTTAATGCTTTGGTCCGGTTCTCTATTAAAAGGAGGCCTTAATATCCCTTAGTTTCCACTAGGACCCCGCAACCACGGGAGGGTTGATACGTCTCCAACGTATCTATAATTTTTGATTACTCCATGCTACTTTGTCTACTGTTTTGGACTATATTGGGCTTTATTTTCCACTTTTATATTATCATTGGGACTAACCTATTAACCGGAGGCCCAGCCCAGAATTGCTGTTTTTTGTCTATTTCAGTATTTCAAAGAAACAGAATATCAAATGGAGTCCAAACGGAATAAAACCTTCCGGAACGTGATTTCCTCACCGAACCTGATCCACGAGACTTGGACCCTACTCCAAGAAGAGCGAGAGGCGGTCACGAGGGTGGAGGGCGCGCCCCCTGGGTGCGCCCCCTACCTCGTGGGCCCCCTGTTGCTCCACCGACATACTCCTTCCTCCTATATATACCTACGTACCTCCGTCAGATCAGATACGGAGCCAAAAACCTAATTCCACTGCCACAACCTTCTGTATCCGTGAGATCCCATCTTGGGGCCTGTTCCGGAGCTCCGCCGGAGAGGGCATCTCCACGGAGGGCTTCTACATCAACACCATAGCCTCTCTGATGAAGTGTGAGTAGTTTACTTCAGACCTTCGGGTCCATAGTTATTAACTAGATGGCTTCTTCTCTCTTTTTGGATCTCAATACAATGTTCTCCCCCTCTCTTGTGGAGATCTATTCGATGTAATCTTCTTTTTGCGGTGTGTTTGTTGAGATTGATGAATTGTGGGTTTATGATCCAGCTTATCTATGAACATTATTTGATTCTTCTCTGAATTCTTTTATGTATGATTGAGTTATCTTTGCAAGTCTCTTCGAATTATCCGTTTGGTTTGGCCAACTAGATTGGTAGTTCTTGCAATGGGAGAAGTGTTTAGCTTTGGGTTCAATCTTGCGGTGTCCTTACCCAGTGACAGAAAGGGTTGCAAGGCACGTATTGTATTGTTGCCATCGAGGATAACAAGATGGGGTTCTTATCATATTGCATGAATTTATCCCTCCACATCATGTCATCTTGCTTAAGGCGTTACTCTGTTTTACTTAATACTCTAGATGCATGTTGGATAGTGGTCGATGAGTGGAGTAATAGTAGTAGATGCAGAATCATTTCGATCTACTTGTCTTGGATGTGATGCCTATATACATGATCATACCTAGATAATCTCATAATTATTCGCTTTTCTATCAATTGGTCAACAGTAATTTGTTCACCCACCGTAGAATACTTATGCTCTTGAGAGAAGCCACTAGTGAAACCTATGGCCCCCGGGTCTATTCTCATCATATCAATCTCCATTACTTTATTTACTTGCTTTATTTTTACTTTGCATCTCTATATCAAAAATACCAAAAATATTATTTATCATCTCTATCAGATCTCACCCTTGTAAGTGACCTTGAAGGGATTGACAACCCCTAATCGCATTGGTTGCGAGTAGCTATCGTTTTGTGTAGGTACAAGGGACTTGTGCGTGATCTCCTACTGGATTGATACCTTGGTTCTAAAAAACTGAGGGAAATACTTACGCTACTTTACTGCATCATCCTCTCCTCTTCGGGGAAATCCAATGCAGTGCTCAAGAGGTAGCAAGAAGAATTTCTGGCGCCATTGCCGGGTAGTTTGCGCAAAAGTCAACTATACCAAGTACCCATCACAATCCCTATCTCTCGCATTACATTATTTGCCTCTCGTTTTCCTCTCCCCCACTTCACCCTTGTCGTTTTATTCGCCCTCTCTTTCCCAATCTCCTCCTCTCTTTATCTTTTGCCTTTTTCTCGTTTGCCTTTGCTTGTGTGGTGGGTTACTTGTTACCATGGCCGAATCAAAAAAAACTAAGGGATTTCCCCCGAGTTCTAGTGCCTTGGATAATCTATCTATCCTTTCTAAGCTCATAAACAATGATGCTACAGAGAGACCCACCGGGATCACTAATGAGAATTTAGATGATTTTGACGATGATGACTTCGGAATCTTTCGCTATTTACTTGATGAATCTTTAAAACATGCTTGGGATAGGTTATTAAGGATTCGGGCTAGTTATGTGCCACAATATCAAATCGATGTTTACTTAAAAAGTTTCTATGTTGGCTTGCCCGCCTCTTTCAAACAAGTTCTAGATTCTATTTTTGAAGAAGGTTTTCTTGAAGGGGATGCTATAGATACCTATGAAAAAATGAAAACCATATTTGGGCACCCTTTAAATGATAAAGTTGAATCAACTACTCTCTTGTGCTTTTATCAAAATGAAACTATTAAATAGATGAAGTCTAGCTTGGATGCAAATTTTTGTAACGTGCTTAATCTCACCTCATACATTAATGGCAATGTTCTTAATCTGAATAGAAGGATGAATGACTTAGAAAGGAGATCTTCTCTTGCTACTTACACATCCGGTGCCAAGGAGGGCACTCGTTAGATCTATCTTCGCTTTTATGCCTAGCTAGGGGCATTAAACGATAGCGCTTGTTGGGAGGCAACCCAATTTTATTTTGTGTTCTTTGTTTTTGTTCCTGTTTAGTGTTAAATTTTGTTTCTACTTTCTGTTTATATGTGGTTTTATGTTTAATTAGTGTTTGTGCCAAGTAGAACCTATAGGATAAGCTATGATGATAGTTGATTTGATTCTGCTGAAAAAACAGAAACTTTGCGCTCACGAGAAAAAATTCAATAAATCACAGGAACGTGATTTTGCATTGATTCTTTTTGCTTATGATCAATAAACAAATTGTACAGTACGTCCTATTTTGGTAGAATGTTTAGAGTTCCAGAAGTTTGCGTTAGTTACAGATTGCTACAGACTGTTCTGTTTTTGACAGATTCTCTTTTTCGTGTGTTGTTTGCTTATTTCAATGCATCTATGGCTAATAAATTAGTTTACAAACCATAAGGAAGTTGGAATACAGTAGGTTTAACACCAATATAAATAAAGAATGAGTTCATTACAGTACCTTGAAGTAGTCTTTTGTTTTCTTTCACTAACGAAGCTCACGAGATTTCTATTGAGTTTTGTGTTGTGAAGTTTTCAAGTTTTGGGTGAATTCTTTTGATGGATTATGGAACAAAGAGTGGCAAGAGCCTAAGCTTGGGGATGCCCATGGCACCCCCAATATAACCCAAGGACACCAAAAAGTCAAAGCTTGGGGATGCCCCGGAAGGCATCCCCTCTTTCGTCTACTTCCATCGGTAATTTACTTGGAGCTATATTTTTATTCACTACATGTCATGTGTTTTGCTTGGAGCGTCTAGTATTATTTGTGTCTTTGTTTGTTAGTTTGCCACAATCATCCTTGCTGTACACACCTTTTGAGAGAGCCATACATGATTTGGAATTTGCTAAGAATACTCTATGTGCTTCACTTATATCTTTTGAGCTTGATAGTTTTGCTCATAGTGCTTCACTTATATCTTTTGAGCTTGATAGTTTTGCTCATAGTACTTCACTTATATCTTTTGAGCATGATAATTTTTGCTCTAGTGCTTCACTTAGATCTTTTAAGAGCACGATGGTGGATTTGTTTTAAAGAAACTATTGATCTCTCATGCTTCACTTAGATTATTTTGAGAGTTGTTAATAGCATGGTAATTTGCTTAATGTTAATATACTTGGTATTCAAGATATGTGAAACTTTCTTTTGAGTGCGTTGAATACTAAGATAAGTTTGATGCTTGATAACTGTTTTGAGATATGGAGGTGATAATATCAAAGCAATGCTAGTTGGGGTGATCATGAATTTAAAGAATGCTTGTATTGAAGTTTGTGATTCCCGTAGCATGCACGTATGGTGAACCGCTTTGTGATGAAGTCGGAGCATAATTTTATTTATTGATTGTCTTCCTTATGAGTGGCAGTCGAGGATGAGCGATGGTATTTTCCTACCAATCTATCCCCCTAGGAGTATGCGTTTAATGCTTTGGTTTTTGATGACTTCTAAATTTTTGCAACAAGTGCATGAGTTCTTTTGATTAATGTTGAGTCCATGGATTATACACACTCTCACCCTTCCGCCATTGCTAGCCTCTCTAATACCGCGCACTTTTCGCCGGTATCATACACCCACCATATACCTTCCTCAAAACAGCCACCATACCTACCTATCATGGCATTTCCATAGCCATTCCGAGATATATTGCCATGCAACTTTCCACCGTTCCATTCATATGTCACACATTACTTTTGTCATATTGCTTTTTGCATGAACATGTAGTTGACATTGTATTTGTGGCAAGGCCACCTTCATAATTTTCATACATGTCACTCATGATTCATTGCATATCCCGGTACACCGCCGGAGGCATTCATATAGAGTCATATCTTGTTCTATGTATCGAGTTGTAATTGTTGAGCTGTAAGAGAAATAAAAGTGTGATGATCATCATTATAAGAGCATTGTCCCAGTGAGAAAAGGATGATGGAGACTATGATTCCCCCATAAGTCGGGATGAGACTCCGGACTTTATGAAAAATAAAAGAGGCCAAAGAAGCCCAAATAAAAAAAGAGAGGCCAAAGAAGCCCACCAAAAGAAAAAAAATAAAAAAAATATGAGAGAAAAAGAGAGAAGGGACAATGCTACTATCCTTTTTTCCACACTTGTGCTTTAAAATAGCACCATGATCTTCATGATAGAGAGTCTCATATGTTATCACTTTCATATACTAGTGGAAAATTTTCATTATAGAACTTGGCTTGTATATTCCAATGATGGGCTTCCTCAAAAGTGCCCTAGGACTTCATGAGCGAGCAAGTTGGATGCACACCCACTTAGTTTCTTTTGTTGAGCTTTCATATACTTTTAGCTCTAGTGCATCCGTTGCATGGCAATCCCTACTCACTCACATTGATATCTATCAATGGGCATCTCCATAGCCCGTTGATATGCCTAGTTGATGTGAGACTATCTTCTCCTTTTTTGTCTTCTCCACAACCACCATTCTATTCACCTATAGTGCTATGTCCATGGCTCACGCTCATGTATTGCGTGAAAGTTGAAAAAGTTTGAGATTTCTAAAGTATGAAACAATTGCTTGGCTCGTCATCGGGGTTGTGCATGATTAAATACTTTGTGTGATGAAAATAGAGCATAGCCAGACTATATAATTTTGTAGTGATAACTTTCTTTAACCATGCTATTTTGAGAAGACATGATTGCTTTAATTTGTATGATTGAAGTATTATTACTTTTATGTTAATATGAACTTTTGTCTTGAATCTTTCGGATCTGAATATTCATGTCATAATTAAGAAGATTTACATTAAAATTATGCCAAAGTATCACTCTGCTTCAAGGGTAGGACAAAAGATGTCATGCAAGTTCTTTTCCATAAGCACGTATGACTATTTACGGAACATGCCTACATTACATTGATGAACTGGAGCTAGTTCTATATCACCCTATGTTATAACTATTGCATGAGGAATTGCATCCGGCATAATTATCCATCACTGATCCATTGCCTACGAGCTTTTAATATATTGTTCTTCGCTTATTTACTTTTCCGTTGCTACTGTTACAACTACTACAAAAACCCAAAAACATTTATCTTTACTGTCGCTACTGTTACCATTACTATCATACCACTTTTGCTACTAAATACTTTGTTGCAGATACTAAGTTATCCAGGTGTGGTTGAATTGACAACTCAACTGCTAATACTCAAGAATATTCTTTGGCTCCCCTTGTGTCGATTCAATAAATTTGGGTTGAATACTCTACCCTCGAAAGCTGTTGCGATCCCCTATACTTGTGGGTTATCAAAGGGGTGCAGCCCCCTTTTCCTTCTCCCTCTCCCCCTCTTTCCTTCTCTCCTACTCCGGAAAGGAAAGGGTAATCCTCTAGGGCCGGCCTCTCCCTCCCTCCTTTATATACGGGGCAGGGGGGCACCTCTAGATACAACAATTGATCTCTTGATCTCTTAGCCGTGTACGGTGCCCCCCTCCACCATATTCCACCTCGGTAATATCGTAGCGGTGCTTAGGCGAAGCCCTGCGTCGGTAGCATCATCAACACTGTTATCACGCCATCGTGCTGACGGAACTCTCCCGCAAAGCTATGCTGGATCGGAGTTCGTGGGACGTCATCGAGCTGAATGTGTGCTGAACTCGGTGGTGCCATAAATTTGGTACTTGGATCGGTCGGATCGTGAAGACGTACGACTACATCAACCATGTTGTGCTAACGCTTCTACTTTCGGTCTACGAGGATACATGGACAACACTCTTCTCTCTCGTTGCTATGCATCACCATGATCTTGCGTGTGCGTAGGATTTTTTTTGAAATTACTACGTTCCTCAATAGTGGCATCTGAGTCTGGTTTTATGCGTCGATGTAATATGCACGAGTAGAACACAGGTGAGTTGTGGGCAATACAAGTCATAGTGCTTACCAGCATGTCATACTTTGGTTCGACGGTATTGTTGGATGAAGCGGCCCAGACCGACATTACGCATACGCTTACGCGAGACTGGTTCTACCGACGTGCTTTGCACATAGGTGGCTGGCGGGTGTCCGTTTCTTCAACTTTAGTTGAACCAAGTGTGGCTACGCCCGATCCTTGAGAAGGTTAAAACAACACTAACTTGACGAACTATCGTTGTGGTTTTGATGCGTAGGTAAGAATGGTTCTTACTCAGCCC
Source organism: Triticum dicoccoides (assembly GCF_002162155.2). Classification (NCBI taxonomy): domain Eukaryota; kingdom Viridiplantae; phylum Streptophyta; class Magnoliopsida; order Poales; family Poaceae; genus Triticum; species Triticum dicoccoides. The sequence goes on from NC_041393.1 coordinate 126,776,995, forward strand.
GTAGCAGCCACGTAAAACTTGCAACAACAAAGTAGAGGACGTCTAACTTGTTTTTGCAGGGCATGTTGTGATGTGATATGGTCAAGACATGATGCTAAATTTTATTGTATGAGATGATCATGTTTTGTAAAAAAGTTATCGGCAACTGGCAGGAGCCATATGGTTGTCGCTTTATTGTATGCAATGCAATCGCCCTGTAATTGCTTTACTTTATCAGTAAGTGGTAGCGATAGTCGTAGAAGCAATAGGTGGCGAAACGACAACGGTGCTATGATGAAGATCAAGGTGTCGCGCCGGTGACAATGGTGATCATGACGGTGCTTCGGAGATGGTGATCACAAGCACAAGATGATGATGGCCATATCATATCACTTATATTTTGCATGTGATGTTTATCCTTTATACATCTTATTTTGCTTTGATTGACGGTAGCATTATAAGATGATATCTCACTAAATTTCAAGGTATAAGTGTTCTCCCTGATTATGCACCGTTGCGGAAGTTCTTCATGCTGAGACACCACGTGATGATCGGGTGTGATAGGCTCTACGTTCAAATACAACGGGTGCAAAACAGTTGCACACACGGAATACTCAGGTTAAACTTGACGAGCCTAGCATATACAGATATGGCCTCAGAACACTGAGACCGAAAGGTCGAGCGTGAATCATATAGTAGATATGATCACCATAATGATGTTCACCATTGAAAACTACTCCATCTCACATGATGATCGGACATGGTTTAGTTGATTTGGATCACGCGATCACTTAGATGATTAGAGGGATGTCTATCTAAGTGGGAGTTCTTAAGTAATATGATTAATTGAACTTTAATTTATCATGAACTTAGTCCTGATAGTATTTTGCAAATTATGTTGTAGATCAATAGCTCGCTTTGTTGCTTCCCTTTGCTTTATATGTGTTCCTAGAGAAAACTAAGTTGAAAGATGATAGTGGCAATGATGCGGACTAGGTCCATGATCTGAGGTTTATCCTCATTGCCGCACAGAAGAATTATGTCCTTGATGCACGCTAGGTGACAGACCTATTGCAGGAGCAGATGCAGACGTTATGAACGTTTGGCTAGCTCAATATAATGACTACTTGATAGTTTAGGGCACCATGCTCAACGGCTTAGAATCGGGACTTCAAAGACGTTTTGAACGTCATGGACCATATGAGATGTTCCAGGAGTTGAAGTTAATATTTCAAGCAAATACCCGAGTTGAGAAATATGAAGTCTCCAACAAGTTCTATAGCTAAAAGATGGAGGAGAATAGCTCAAGCAGTGAGCATGTGCTCAGATTGTCTAGGTACTACAATCGCTTGAATCAAGTGGGAGTTAATCTTCCAGATAAGATAGTGTTTGACAGAGTTCTCTAGTCACCATCACCAAGTTACTAGAACTTCATGATGAATTATAGTATGCAAGGGATGACGAAAATGATTCCCGAGCTCTTCGTGATGTTGAAATCGACGAAGGTAGAAATCAAGAAAGAGCATCAAGTGTTGATGATTGAAAATACCACTAGTTTCAAGAAAAGGGCAAAGGGAAAGAAAGGGAACTTCAAGTAGAATGGCAAGCAAGTTGTCACTCCCATGAAGAAGCCCAAAGCTGGACCAAAGCCTGAAACTGAGTGCTTCTACCGCAAAGGAAATGGTCATTGGAAGTGGAAATTCCCTGAATATTTGGTGAATAAGTAGGATGGCAAAGTGAACAAGGGTATATTTGATATACATGTTATTTATGTGTACCATACTAGTGTTTATAGTAGCCCCTGAGTATTTGATACTTGTTTGGTTGCTAAAAATTAGTAACTCGAAACAGGACTTACAGAATAAACAGAGACTAGTTGAGTGACGATGTGTGTTGGAAGTAGTTCCAAGATTGATATGATCATCATCGCACACTCCCTATACTTTCGAGATTAGTGTTAAACCTAAATAAATGTTATTTGGCATTTGCGTTGAGCATGAATATGATTTGATCATGTTTATTGCAATACGGTTATTCATTTAAAGTCAGAGAATAGTTGTTGTTCTGTTTACATGAATAAAACCTTCGATGGTCATACACCCAATGAAAATAGTTTGTTGGATCTCGATCATAGTGATACACATATTCATAGTATTGATGCCAAAAGATGTAAAGTTGATAATGATAGTGCAACTTAGTTGTGGCACTGCCGTTTAGGTCATATCGGTGTAAAGGGCATGAAGAAACTCCATAAAGATGGATTTTTGGAATCACTTGGTTATGAATTATTTGATGCTTGCAAACCGTGCCTTTTGGGCAAGATGACTAAAACTCCGTTATCCAGAACAATGGAACGAGCTACTGACTTGTTGGAAATAATACATACCGATGTATGCGGTCCAATGAGTGTTGATGCTCGTGGCGGGTATCGTTATTTTCTGACCTTCACAGATGATTTGAGCAGATATGAGTATATCTACTTAATGAAGCACAAGTCTGAAACATTTGAAAAGTTCAAAGAGTTTCAGAGTGAAGTGGAGAATCATCATAACAAGAAAATAAAGTTTCTACAATCTGATCGTAGAGGAAAATATTTGAGTTATGAGTTTGGTCTTCATTTAAAAACAATGTGGAATAGTTTCACAGCTCACGCCACATGGAACACCACAGCGTAATGGTGTATCCGAACGTCGTAACCGCAATTTATTGGATGTGGTGCGATCTATGATGTATCTTACCGATTTACCACTATCGTTTTGGGGTTATGCATTAGAGACAACTGCATTCACTTTAAATAGGGCACCATTAAAATCCGTTTGAGACAAGGCCTTATGAACTGTGGTTTGGCAAGGAACCAAAGTTGTCGTTTCTTAAATTTTGGGGTTGCGATGCTTATGTGAAAAAGTTTCAACCTGATAAGCTCGAACCCAAATCGGAGAAGTGCATCTTCATAGAATACCCAAAGGAAACTGTTGGTTACACCTTCTATCACAGATCCGAAGGCAAGATATTCATTGCTAAGATGGATCCTTTCTAGAGAAGGAGTTTCTCTCAAAAGAAGTGAGTGGGAGGAAAGTAGAGCTTGATAAGGTAATTGTACCTTCTCCCAAATTGGAAAGTAGTTCATCACAGAAATCAGTTCCAGTGATTCCTAAACCAATTAGTGAGGAAGCTAATGATGATGATCATGAAACTTCAGATCAAGTTAATACAGAACCTCGTAGGTCTTCCAAAGTATAGTGCGCACTAGAGTGGTATGGTAATCCTATTCTAGAAGTCATGTTACTAGACCATGATGAACCTACGAACTATGAGGAAGCGATGATGAGCCCAGATTCTGCAAAATGGCTTGAGGCCATGAAATCTGAGATAGGATCCATGTATGAGAACAAAGTGTGGACTTTGGTGGAGTTGCCCGATGATCGGCAAGCCATATTATATAAATGGATCTTCAAGAGGAAGACCGACGCTGATAAGTAGTGTTACTATCTACAAAGCTCGACTTATCGCAAAAAGGTTTTCGGCAAGTTCAAGGTGTTGAATACGATGAGATTTTCTCACTCGTATTGATGCTTAAGTCTATCCAAATCATGTTAGCAATTGCCACTTTTATGAAATCTGGCAAATGGATGTCAAAACTGCATTCCTTAATGGATTTATTAATGAAGAGTTGTATATGATGCAACCAGAAGGTTTCGTCAATCCTAAAGGTGCTAACAAAATGTGCAAGCTCCAGCGATCCATCTATGGACTGGTGCAAGCATCTCGGAGTTGGAATATACGCTTTGATGAGTTGATCAAAGCATATGGTTTTATACAGACTTTTGGAGAAGCCTGTATTTACAAGAAAGTGAGTGGGAGCTCTGTAGCATTTTCTAAAACTATATGTAGATGACATATTTTTGATTGGAAATGATATAGAAATTCTAGATAGCATAAAAGGATACTTGAATAAGAGTTTTTCAAAGAAAGACCTTGGTGAAGCTGCTTACACATTGAGCATCAAGATCTATAGAGATAGATCAAGACGCTTGATGAGATTTTTCAATGAATGCATACCTTGATAAGATTTTGAAGTAGTTCAAAATAGAACAGTCAAAGAAGGAGTTCTTGCCTGTGTTGCAAGGTGTGAAGTTGAGTAAGGCTCAAAACCCGACTATGGCAGAAAATAGAAAGAGAATAAAAAGTCATTCTCTATGCCTCAGTCATAGGTTCTATAAAGTATGCTATGCTGTGTACCAGACCTATTGTATACCTTGCTCTGAGTTTGGCAAGGGAGTACAATTTTGATCTAAGAGTAGATCACTGGACATCGGTCAAGAATATCCTTAGTGAGGACTAAGGAAATATTTCTCGATTATGGAGGTGATAAAAGAGCCCGTCGTAAAGAGTTACACGGTGCAAGCTTTTACACCGATCCAGATGACTCTAAGTCTCAATCTGGATACATATTGAAAGTGGGAGCAATTAGCTAGAGTAGCTCCGTGCAGAGCATTGTAGACATAGAATATATGCAAAATACATACGGCTCTGAATGTGACAGACCCATTTACTAAACTTCTCTCACGAGCAAAACATGATCATACCTTAGTACTCTTTGGGTGTTAATCACATAGCGATGTGAACTAGATTATTGACTCTAGTAAACCCTTCGGGTGTTGGTCACATGACGATGTGAACTATGGGTGTTAATCATATACATATGTGAATATTGGTGTTAAATCACATGGTGATGTGAACTAGATTATTGACTCTAGTGCAAGTGGGAGACTGAAGGAAATATGCCCTAAAGGCAATAATAAAGTTATTATTTATTTCCTTATTTCGTGATAAATGTTTATTATTCATGCTAGAATTGTATTAACCGGAAACTTAGTACATGTGTGAATACATAGACAAACATAGTGTCACTAGTATGCCTCTACTTGACTAGCTCGTTAATCAAAGATGGTTAAGTTTCCTAACCATAGACATGAGTTGTCATTTGATTAACGGGATCACATCATTAGAGAATGATGTGATTGACTTGACCCATTCCGTTAGCTTAGCACTTGATCGTCTAGTATATTGCTATTGCTTTCTTCATGACTTATACATGTTCCTGTGACTATGAGATTATGCAACTCCCGTTTACAGGAGGAACACTTTGTGTGCTACCAAACGTCACAACGTAACTGGGTGATTATAAAGGAGCTCTACATGTGTATCCGAAGGTAGATGTTGAGTTGGCGTATTTCGAGATTAGGATTTGTCACTCCGATTGTCGGAGAGGTATCTCTAGGCCCTCTCAGTAATGCACATCACTATAAGCCTTGCAAGCAATATGATTAATGAGTTAGTTGCGGGATGATGCATTACATAACAAGTAAAGAGACTTGTCGGTAACGAGATTGAACTAGGTATTGAGATACCGACGATCGAATCTTGGGCAAGTAACATACCGATGACAAAAGGAACAACGTATGTTGTTATGCGGTTTGACCGATAAAGATCTTCATAGAATATGCGGGAGCCAATATGAGCATCCAGGTTCTGCTATTGGTTATTGACCGGAGACATGTCTCGGTCATGTCTACATAGTTCTCGAACCCGTAGGGTCCGCACGCTTAAAGTTCGGTGACGATCGATATTATGAGTTTATGTGTTTTGATGTACCGAAGGTAGTTCGGAGTCCCGGATGAGATCGTGGACATGACGAGGAGTCTCGAAATGGACGAGACGTAAACATCGATATATTGGACGACTATATTCGAACTTCGGAAAGGTTCCGAGTGATTCGGGTATTTTTCGAAGTACCGGTGAGTTACGGGAATTCGCCGGGGAGTATATGGGCCTTATTGGGCCATACGGGAATAGAGGAGAGAGGCCAAAAGGAAGGAGGCGCCCCCCTCTGGTCCGAATTGGACAAGGGGTGCAGCCCCCTTTTCCTTCTCCCTCTCCCCCTCTTTCCTTCTCTCCTACTCTGGAAAGGAAAGGGGAATCCTACTAACACACTTGGCGTGCCCTCCTCTAGGGCTGGCCTCTCCCTCCCTCCTTTATATACAGGGCAGAGGGGCACCTCTAGATACAACAATTGATCTCTTGATCTCTTAGCCGTGTGCGGTGCCCCCTCCACCATATTCCACCTTGGTAATATCGTAGCGGTGCTTAGGCAAAGCCCTGCGTCGGTAGCATCATCAACACCGTCATCACGCCGTCGTGCTGATGGAACTCTCCCGCAAAGCTATGCTGGATCGGAGTTCGTGGGACGTCATCGAGCTGAACGTGTGCTGAACTCGGAGGTGCCGTACGTTTGGTACTTGGATCGGTCGGATCGTGAAGACGTACGACTACATCAACCGCGTTGTGCTAACACTTCCGCTTTCGGTCTACGAAGGTACGTGGACAACACTCTTCCCTCGCGTTGCTATGCATCACCATGATCTTGCGTGTGCGTAGGAATTTTTTTGAAATTACTACGTTCCTCAACAATTCCTAGTTGGACTAGGAGAGGAAGTAAGGGGAAGGAGGAAGGAAAGGGGGCCCCGCCCCCACCCAATTCGGATTGGGCTTGGGGGGGGGGCTCCTAGGCTCCCTTCTCCTCTCTCTCACTATGGCCCAATAAGGCCCATATACTTCCCGGGGGGTTCCGTAACCTCCTGGTACACTGGTATATGCCCGAACTCACTCGGAACCATGTCCAAACATGGGCTTCCAATATATCAATCTTTATGTCTCGGACATTTCGAGACTCCTTGTCATGTCCGTGATCATATCCGGGACTTCGAACTAACTTCAGTACATCAAAACACATAAACTCATAATACCAATCGTTATTGAATGTTAAGCGTGCGGACCCTACGGGTTCGAGAACTATGTAGACATGACCGAGACACGTCTTCCGTCAATAACCAATAGCGGAACCTGGATGCTCAGATTGGTTCCTACATATTCTATGAAGATCTTTATCGGTCAAACCGCATAACAACATACGTTGTTCCCTTTGTCATGGGTATGTTACTTGCCCGAGATTCGATCGTCGGTATCATTATACCTAGTTCAATCTCGTTACCGACAAGTCTCTTTACTTGTTCCGTAATACTTCATCCTGCAACTAACTCATTAGTTACAATGATTGGAAGGCTTATAGTGATGAGTATTACCGAGAGGGCTCAGAGATACCTCTCCGAAACACAGAGTGACAAATCCTAATTTCGATATATGCCAACCCAACAAACACCTTCAGAGACACCTATAGATCACCTTTATAATCACCCTTTTACTTTGTGACATTTGGTAGCACACAAAGTGTTCCTGCGGTATTCGGGAGTTGCATAATCTCATTGTATGAGGAACTTGTATAAGTCATGAAGAAAGCAGTAGCAATGAAACCGACACGACATAATGCTAAGCTAACGGATGGGTCATGTCCATCACATCATTCTCCTAATGATGTGATCCCATTCATCAAATGACAACACATGTCTATGGTTAGAAAACATAACCATCTTTGATTAACGATCTAGTCAAGTAGAGGCATACTAGGGACCATAACTTTTGTCTATGTATTCACACATGTACTAAGTTTCCGGTTAATACAATTCAACCATGAATAATAAACATTTATCATGAATTAAGGAATAAATAATAACTTTATTATTGCCTCTAGGGCATATTTCCTTCAGAGGAGGCCAGCCAAGGAGGGGCACGCCTATAGGGGGAGTCCAACTAGGATTCCCAATCCTAGTTGGAGTCCCCTTCCTTTTCCAAGATGGGGAGAGAGGGAAAGAGGTGGAGGAGAAAGAGGAAAGGGGGGGCTCCCCTAATCCAATTCGGTTTAGGCTAAGGGGGGGTGCGCGTGCCTCCACCTAGCCGCTGCCTCCTCTCTTCCACTAAGGCCCATGAAGGCCCATTAATCCCCCGGGGGTTTCCAGTAACCTCCCGGTACACCGAAAAATGCCCGAACATAGCCTTCCAATATATATCAATATTTATGTCTCGACCATTTCGAGACTCCTCGTCATGTCCGTGATCTCATCTGGGACTCCGAACTAACTCCAGTCATCAAAAGCACATAACTCATAATACAAATTGCCATCGAACGTTAAGTGTGCGGACCCTACAGGTTCGAGAACTATGTAGACATGATCGAGACACATCTCCGATCAATAACCAATAGCGGAACCTGGATGCTCATATTGGCTCCTACATATTCTACGAAGATCTTTATCGGTCAAACCGCATAACAACATACGTTGTTTCCTTTGTCATCGGTATGTTACTTGCCCAAGATTCGATCGTCGGTATCATCATACCTAGTTCAATCTCGTTACCGGCAAGTCTCTTTATTCGTTCCGTAATGCTTCATCCCGCAACTAACTCATTAGTCACATTGCTTGCAAGGCTTATAGTGATGATCATTATCGAGAGGGCCCAGAGATACCTCCCCAATACACGGAGTGACAAATCCTATTCCTGAAAGATGCCAACCCAACAAACACCTTTGGAGACACCTGTAGAGCATCTTTATAATCACCCTGTTATGTTGTGACGTTTGATAGCACGCAAGGTGTTCCTCCAGTATTCGGGATTTGCATAATCTCATAGTCAGAGGAACATGTATAAGTCATGAAGAAAGCAATAGCAATAAAACTTATTGATCATTATGCTAAGTTAACGGATGGGTTTTGTCCATCACATCATTCTCTAATGATGTGATCCCATTCATCAAATGACAAACACATGTCTATGGTCAGGAAACATTACCATCTTTGATTAACGAGCTAGTCAAGTAGAGGCATACTAGGGACATTTTGTTTTGTCTATGTATTCACACATGTACTAAGTTTCCGGTTAACACAATTCTAGCATGAATAATAAACATTTATCATGATATAAGGAAATATAAATAACAACTTTATTATTGCGTCTAGGGCATATTTCCTTTAGTCTCCCACTTGCACTAGAGTCAATAATCTAGTTCACATCGCCATGTGATTTAACACCAATAGTTCACATCTGTATACCGTAGTTCACATCGCCATGTGACCAATAACAAAAGGGTTTACTAGAGTCAATAATCTAGTTCACATCGCTATGTGATTAACACCCAAAGAGTACTAAGGTGTGATCATGTTTTGCTTGTGAGAGAAGTTTAGTCAATGGGTCTGCTAAATTCAGAGCCGTATGTATTTTGCAAATTTTCTATGTCTACAATGCTCTGCATGGAGCTACTCTAGCTAATTGCTCCCACTTTCAATATGTATCCAGATTGAGACTCAGGGTCATCTGGATTGGTGTAAAGCTTACATCGACGTAACTCTTTACGATGAACTCTTTATCACCTCCATAACCGAAAAATATCCTTAGTCCTCTTAGGTAACTAAGGATACTTTTGACCGCTATACAGTGATCCACTCCTAGATCACTATCGTACCCCTTTGCCAAACTCATAGCAAGACACACAACTGGTCTGGTACATAGCATGGCATACTTTATAGAACCTATGACCGAGGCATATGGAATGACTTTCATTCTCTTTCTATCTTTAGCCGTGGTCCGGCTTTGAGTCTTACTCAACTTTACACGTTGTAATACAGGCAAGAACTCCTTCTTTGACTGATCCATTTTGAACTCTTTCAAAATCTTGTCAAGGTATGTACTCATTAAAAAATCTTATCAAGCGTCTTGATTATCTCTATAGATCTTGATGTCCAATATGTAAGCAACTTCACCGAGGTCTTTCTTTAAAGATCTCCTTTCAAATTCTCTTCTATGCTTTCCAGAAAATCCTACATCATTTCCGATCAACAATATGTCATTCACATATACTTATCAGAAAGGCTGTAGTGCTCCCACTCACTTTCTTGTAAATACAGGCTTCACCACAAGTTTGTATAAAACTATATGCTTTGATCAACTTATCAAAGTGTATATTCCAACTCCGAGATGCTTGCACCAGTCCATAGATGGATCGCTGGATCTTGCACACCTTGTTAGTACCTTTAGGATCGACAAAACCTTCTGGTTACATCATATACAACTCTTCTTTAAGAAATATCCATTTAAGGAATGCAGTTTTGACATCCATTTGCCAGATTTCATAAAATATGGCAATTACTAACATGATTCGGACGGATTTAAGCATCGCTATAGTTGAGAAAATCTCATTGTAGTCAACACCTTGAACTTGTCGAAAACCTTTTTGCGACAAGTCAAGCTTTGTAGATAGTAATGTTACTATCATTGTCTGTCTTCCTCTTGAAGATCCATTTATTTTCTATGGCTTGCCGATCATCGGGCAAGTCCACCAAAGTCCACAATTTGTTCTCATACATGGATCCCATCTCATATTTCATGGCCTCAAGCCATTTCGCGGAATCTGGGCTCATCATCGCTTCCTCACAGTTCATAGGTTCATCATGGTCTAGTAACATGACTTACAGAACAGGATTATCGTACCACTCTAATGTGGACCGTATTCTGGATGACCTACGAGGCTCGGTAGTAACTTGATCTGAAGTTTCATGATCATCATCATTAGCTTCCTCACTAATTGGTGTAGGAATCACTGGAACTAATTTCTGTGATGAACTACTTTCCAATTCGGGAGAAGGTACTATTACCTCATCAAGTTCTACTTTCCTCCCACTCACTTCTTTTGAGAGAAACTCCTTCTCTAGAAAGGATCTATTCTTAGCAACGAATATCTTGCCTTCGGATCTGTGATAGAAGGTGTACCCAACAGTTTCCTTTGGGTATCCTATGAAGACGCATTTCTCCGATTTGGGTTCAAGCTTATCAGGTTGAAGCTTTTTCACATAAGCATCGCAGCCCTAAACTTTAAGAAACGACAGCTTAGGTTTGTTGCCAAACCATAGTTCATACGGTGTCGTCTCAACGGATTTTGATGGTGCCCTGTTTAACATGGCCGCTGTCTCTAATGCATAATCCCAAAATGATAGTGGTAAATTGGTAAGAGACATCATAGATCGCACCATATCCAATAAAGTGCGGTTCCGACATTTGGACAGACCATTACGCTATGGTGTTCCAGGTGGCGTGAGCTATGAAACTATTCCATATTGTTTTAAATGAAGGCCAAACTCGTAACTCAAATATTCTCCTCCATGATCAGATCGTAGAAACTTTATTTTCTTGTTACGATGATTCTCCACTTCATGCTGAAATTCTTTGAACTTTTAAAATGTTTCAGACTTATGTTTCATTAAGTAGATATACCCATATCTGCTCAAATCATCTGTGAAGGTTAGAAAATAACGATACCCGCCACGAGCCTCAACACTCATTGGACCGCATACATCGATATGTATTATTTCCAATAAGTCAGTAGCTCGTTCCATTGTTCCGGAGAATGGAGTTTTAGTCATCTTGCCCATAAGGCACGGTTTGCAAGTATCAAATGATTCATAATCAAGGGATTCCAAAAGTCTATCAGCATGGAGTTTCTTCATGCACTTTACACCAATATGACCTATACGGCAGTGCCACAAATATGTTGCACTATCATTATCAACTTTGCATCTTTTGGCATCAATATTATGAATATGTGTATCACTATGATTGAGATTCAATAAACCATCAACATTGGGTGTATGACCATAGAAGGTTTTATTCATGTAAACAGAATAACAATTCTTCTCTGTCTTAAATGAATAACCATATTGCAATAAACATGATCTAATCATATTCATGCTCAACGCAAACACCAAATAACATTTATTTAGGTTCAACACTAATCCTGAAAGTATAGGGAGTGTGCGATGATGATCATGCACGTCAATCTTCGAACCACTTCCAGTTCCTTTTGCAGTAGAAGCACTCAGTTTCAGGCTTGGGTCCAGCTTTTGGCGTCTTCTCGGGAGTGACAGCTTGCTTGCCATTCTACTTGAAGTTCTCTTTCTTTCCCTTTGCCCTTTACTTGAAACTAGTGGTCTTGTCAATCATCAACACTTGATGCTCTTTCTTGATTTCTACCTTTGTTGATTTCAGCATCACAAAGAGCTTGGGAATCGTTTTCGTCATCCCTTGCATACTATAGTTCATCACGAAGCTCCAGTAACTTGGTGATGGTGACTACAGAACTCTGTCAATCACTTATCTTATCTGGAAGACTAACTCCCACTTGATTCAAGCGATTGTAGTACCCAGACATTCTGAGCACATGCTCACTAGCTGAGCAATTCTCCTCCATCTTTTTAGGCGAAGTACTTGTCAGAGATCTCATACCTCTTGACATGGGCATGAGTCTGAAATACCAATTTCAGCTCTTTGGAACAATGCATATGCTCCGTGGTGTTTCAAAATGTTTTTGAAGTCCCGGTTCTAAGCCGTAAAGCATGGCGCACTAAACTATCAAGTAGTCATCATATTAAGCCAGCAAAACGTTCATAATGTCTGCATCTGCTCCTGCAATAGGTCTGTCACCTAGCGGTGCATCAAGGACATAATTCTTCTGTGCAACAATGAGGATAAACCTCAGATCACGGACCCAGTCCGCATCATTGCTACTATCATCTTTCAACTTAATTTTCTCTAGGAACATATAAAAAACATAGGGAAGCTACAATGCGAGCTATTGATCTACAACATAATTTGCAAATACTATCAGGACTAAGTTCATGATAAATTAAAGTTCAATTAATCATATTACTAAAGAACTCCACTTAGATAGACATCCCTCTAGTCATCTAAATGATCACGTGATCCATATCAACTAAACCATGTCCGATCATCACGTGAGATGGGGTAGTTTTCAATGGTGAACATCACTATGTTGATCATATCTACTATATGATTCACGTTCGACCTTTCGGTCTCAGTGTTCCTATGTACATATGCTAGACTCGTCAAGTTTAACCCGAGTATTCTGCATGTGCAAAATTGGCTTGCACCCGTTGTATGTGAACGTAGAGCTTATCACACCCGATCATCACGTGGTGTCTCGGCACGACGAACTGTAGCAACGGTGCATAATCAGGGAGAACACTTATACCTTAAAATTTAGTAAGGGGTCACCTTATAATGCTACTGCCGTACTAAGCGAAATAAGATGCATAAAAGATAAACATCACATGCAATCAAAATATGTGACATGATATGGCCATCATCATCTTGTGCTCATGATCTCCATCACCAAAGCATCGCCATCATCTCCATTGTTACCGTCTTGACACCTTCATCTCCATCGTAGCATCGTTGTCGTCTCGCCAACTATTGCTACTACGACTATCGCTACCACTTAGTGATAAAGTAAAGCAATTACATGGCGATTGCATTTCATACAATAAAGCAACAACCATATGGCTCCTGCCCGTTTCCGATAACTCTGTTACAAAACATGATCATCTCATACAACAATTTATATCTCATCATGTCTTGACCATAGCACATCACAACAAGCCCTGCAAAAACAAGTTAGAAGTCTTCTACTTTGTTGTTGCAAGTTTTACATGGCTGTTACGGGCTTCTAGCAAGAGCTATTCTTACCTACGCATCAAAACCACAACGATTTTTAGTCAAGTGTGTTGTTTTAACCTACAACAAGGGCCAGCCGTAGTCAAACTGGATTCAACTAAAGTTGGAGAAACAGACACCCGCCAGCCACCTATGTGCAAAGCATGTCGGTAGAACCAGTCTCATGAACGCGGTCATGTAATGTTGGTCCGGGATGCTTCATCCAACAATACCGCGGAATCAAAGTAAGACGTTGGTGGTAAGCAGTATGACTATTATCGCCCACAACTCATTGTGTTCTACTCGTACATAAAACATCTACGCATAGACCTGGCTCGGATGCCACTGTTGGGGAACATAGTAATTCGAAAAGTTTCCTCGATCACGCAAGATCTATCTAGGAGATGCATAGAAATGAGACGGGAGAGTGTGTCCACGTACCCTTGTAGACCGAAAGCGAAAGCGTTTAGTAACGTGGTTGATGTAGTCGAACGTCTTCACGATCCAACCGATCCAAGTACCGAACGTACGGCACCTCTGTGTTTAGCACACGTTCAGCACGATGACGTCTCTCGAGCTCTTGATCCAGTTGAAGATGAGGGAGAGTTCCGCCAGCATGACAGCATGGCGGCAATGTTGATGATGTTACTGGCGCAGGGCTTTGCCTAAGCACTACGACGATATGATCGAGGCGTTAAACTATGGAGGGGGCACCACACAGGGCTAAGAGATTGTCAGTTGTGCTTTGGGGTGCCCCCTGCCCCCGTATATAAAGTAGGGAGGAGGAGGAGGCCGGCCAAGGAGGGGCGCGCCTATAGGGGGAGTCCAACTAGGATTCTGAATCCTAGTTGGAGTCCCCTTCCTTTTCCAAGAGGGGGAGAGAGGGAAAGAGGTGGAGGAGAAAGAGGAAAGGGGGGGGCTCCCCTAGTCCAATTCGGTTTGGGCTAGGGGGGCGCGTGCCTCCACCTGGTCGCTGCCTCCTATCTTCCACTAAGGCTCATGATGGCCCATTAATCCCCCGGGGGGTTCCGGTAACCTCCCGATACTCCGAAAAATGCCCGAACCTATCCAAAACCTTTCAAGTGTCCAAACATAGCCTTCCAATATATCAATCTTTATGTCTCGACCATTTCGAGACACCTCGTCATGTCTGTGATCTCATCCAGGACTCCGAACAAACTTTGGTCATCAAAAACACATAACTCATAATACAAATCATCATCGAATGTTAAGCGTGCGGACCCTACAGGTTCAAGGACTATGTAGACATGATCGAGACACATCTCCGATCAGTAAGCAATAGCGGAACCTGGATGCTCATATTGGCTCCTACATATTCTACGAAGATCTTTATCGGTCAAACTGCATAACAACATACTTTGTTCCCTTTGTCATCCGTATGTTGCTTGCCCGAGATTCGATCGTCGGTATCATCATACCTAGTTCAATCTCATTACCGGCAAGTCTCTTTACTTGTTACGTAATGCTTCATCCCGCAACTAACTCATTGGTCACATTGCTTGCAAGGCTTATAGTGATGAGCATTACCGAGAGGGCCAGAGATACCTCTCCGATACACGGTGTGACAAATCCTATTCTCGATCTATGCCAACCCAACAAACACCTTTGGAGACACCTGTAGAGCATCTTTATAATCACCCAGTTACGTTATGACGTTTGATAGCACACAAGGTGTTCCTCCGGTATTCGGGAGTTGCATAATCTCATAGTCAGAGGAACATGTATAAGTCATGAAGAAAGCAGTAGCAATAAAACTTATTGATCATTATGCTAAGCTAATGGATAGGTCTGGTCCATCACATTATTCTCTAATGATGTGATCCCGTTCATCAAATGACAACACATGTCTATGGCCAGGAAACATAACCATCTTTGATTACAAGCTAGTCAAGTAAAGGCATACTAGGGACACTTTGTTTTGTCTATGTATTCACACATGTACTAAGTTTCCGGATATACAATTCTAGCATGAAAAATAAACATTTATTATGATATGAGGAAATATAAATAATAACTTTATTATTGCCTCTAGGGCATATTTCCTTCAGTTGCACCTCTACCCCCACATGCAACCAACCCCCATTTTTCCCTAGTTGCAAGTTCATCCTCGATATGCAACTTGGGGATGAGGAGCCTGGCCCTTTTGTCCCAGTTGCAAGTCCACCACCGACGTGCATCTGGGTCCGACCCATTTTTTCGTTGCAATTGCAAGTGCACCCTCTGCATGCAACTTTGAGGGCCGACCTTTTTTGTCCTAATTGCAAGTCTACCCTCGATATGCAACTAGGCTCTATTCATTTTTGTCCCAGTTGCAAGTCCACCCTCGACACCCAACCGAGAGGAGGATATGGACGACCCATTTTTGTCCCTAGTTGCAAGCCCATCTCCCCCAGATGCATGCAACTTTGAGGGCCGACCTTTTCCCCAGATGCAAGCCCATCTTCGATGCGGAACTAGGGGTCGACCCATTTTTATCCCAGTTGTAAGTCCATCCTCGACACGCAACTGGGGCCTCCGACCCTTTTTGTCACAGTAGCAACTCCATCTCGAGATGCAACTGGGGGCTCACCTTTCTTTGTCTCAGCTGCAAGTCCACCCTCGACATGCAACTGGGCCCAACCTATTTTTGTTCAGTTGCAAGTCCAACTACACCCCAACATGCTTCTTTTGCCCAATGTAATTTTTAAAATTCACAAAAACATAATCTAATTTATGACTTTAAAAAAATCATGACCATTTTTTGAAATTCATGAAAAATTACAAAATCACAAAAAACTTTTAAAATTAATGATTTCTTTGAATCCACGAACCATTTTTCAGTTGTCAAACATTTTTATATCTTTAATATTTTTTTCTAATTTCGTGACCATGCTTAGAATTCATGAACATTTTTAAGATTCACAAACATTTTTTCTGAATTGATGAATATTTTTTCAAAATTATTATTTCAATTCTCAAACAGTTTTCAAAATAGTGAAAATAAATAAACACACAAACATTTTTCATGTCCGCGAATGGGGCAAGAGGATTCAGCTAGGGTCAAGTTGGAAGATACTCGCAAAAAGAAAAAGAAACTGAAGGATACGTGTTGGCTTTGCTTTTTTTCTTACCTTTGCAAGCTTTGGTGGCTAGTTTAGTTTTGGTGGCTAGCTTTGCCAGCGGCGGGGCAACCAGCGTAGGTTTGACGGGACAAATACGTGGACCAGTTTTTCTCTTATCTTTTTTTAGTTGGTCTTGCCAGGCAAGACAACAAACAACGACAAAGGCGGTAGTTGGAACATATTAAAAAAACACATGACATTGTACTTACTCCTATATTCATAAGGCCAACTCCACCGCGTGACCCCAAACGGACGTCTGTTTTGTTCGGTTTCTGTCTGTTTGGGTAGGAATTTGGGGTCGTGTCTGGACCTGTCTTGGGATGCGGTGGCCGTGCGCCCAACGCGCGGCCGCATCCATTTGCCCCATCCTGTTCGCGTATATTTCTTTACAAATTCTTAACTTTTTTTATCATTTTATTTTTGTACATGATAATATATCATTACATTTTGACTAGTAAAGCAAGACCAAAGAAAACAAGAACCACAAGAATACATTTGAGAAGATACCCAACTTCCATAACTACTCCCTTGAGTTGGGTTAGCGTCTTCTCGAGGCACTCATTGTTGATCTGTGGAGGAGGCACGACGTTGCACCCTCCTTTCTTCTTCAAGCCAGAAGTCGACGCTGCTTCCTCACACGTAGTATCGTGCCTTGTTGCTTCTTCGCACGTAGTATCGTGCCTAGTCTCTAATCTAGCAACAAGTGCACTTGTCTCATCTAAAGCCTCTAGGCTAGCTAAAAGTGCACGAACATGCAATACATTTCGCTCTATCAACATATCGATGTACTCTTCTTCCCAATACCAAAATTTGCATTCGTTCTACACAATAAAACTTAAAGTTAGCACCACTAGTCTAATCGAAGAGCACAAACCGAAGCTAAAAGAGCACATACCCCATCGTTTAAGCACTTGATGAACACCCATCCGGGATGCTCCGGCGTTGTAGACACGCGGCGCACGACCACCCTTGGGCAGTGGTCGCACTTGATGAGGGGCAACGGTGCGCCGACGAGCTTTTGGGCAAGCACCGAGCCCGGCCGCCCGCCATTCGCATATCTGCCGGCAAGCCACCTACGGTGCAGATCCGAGCGGCTAGAGGACGAGCCACTGCCTGCATGTGGCCTTGCGGCCTTGCCAGGGCCTTCCGGCGAGGTTCCCGGCCAGTCCATGGCGCGGCCCGACCTCCCACAGCCGGGCGAGCTCAAGACCGACCGGATCCGCCCCAAATCCGGCCGGCGGGCGCGCAAACAAGGTGGCCGTGCTTGGGTAGCTCGGCGGCGACGAGAGGAAGGGGCTGGGCAAGCGCGCGGCCGAGTTGCACGGCTGCAATGGCAGCGGGCGGCCGGCGGCGGCGAGGGGAAGAGAGGGAAAGAGTGGAGTGGATGCGGCCGGAGGGAGGGAGGGGCGGATAGAAAAAGGCCCGTCCTGTGCCACCGACGGGCGGGCCAGGAGAGGACACGCGTAGACGACCCGCGCGTTCGCGTGGTGTCCGTTTCACCCCAAAAGTGGCGCAAACTTGGGCCGCGGATGGGTCGAAAGCGGACACAAAGCGAACAAAAGTCCGTTTGCGCCCGCGCGTTGGGTCGTCTCGTTTGTCCCTTTTACCCTAAACAGACGGGGGCGGACAGGATAAGGTCGCGTGCGGTGGAGTTGGCCTAATAGCCCCGAGATTCGACCGAGGACCAAGCACGACGACCACGACTACTGAATCGGGGTCTTCTCTTTTCTCCACGGAAGAGCAAGTGCGCCGCGGGTAGACAATGGAAGAGGAAATGATGGGGAAGGAGACTTGTGCTTCGAGCCGGCCGCACAGGCATGGATGATTAAAAAGCTTTCGACGAAACCGTCATCAGTAGTATAAATTATCCAACTGCAACTGCAAGCAAGCTTGTGCGCACCACGAGTCCACGACACCCACAGATTCAGCCAACTTCCATTTCGCAAGAATGCTCTCCGGTATGTTTCTCGTAGCAGCGCTCCTGCTCTTCCGCCCAACGCCGGCGGCCGGCGATTCCATGTTATACACGCACTGGCCCGACTTCAACAGTTCCGGGCTAATGGTCTTCACCCGAGATACGCAAAGGTTAGCCTCCGAGCTGTTCCTCGACAAAAATCTCTCTGAGCTCAACAATTCCAAGGGGCTCGTCGTCTTCCCGCTGAGCTCCTCGTTCTCGCTGGAATATTCCACTTCTCTCTACACAAACTTCACCATGCAAGGCTCTTCTCCTGCCTCCTTCACCGTATTATTTGCCTTGCTTCCGTGGGATATCATTAGGGGTGCCGGCGCAAGGTACATCGTCAATGGCGTTGACCAAACTAACAACACTGAAAAGACGATTGGCAGCAACGAGTTTGCTGCCGTCGAGATTGGCACGCTGAGGTCGAGCTCGGCCGACCCAAGAAAGCCGGGTGTTGGCCTCAATGTCACCGTCACGCCCACCAAGATCCAGCGCCTCGCCGTGAGGATCGACTACTTCTACACCAAATCCAGGGCGGCGGTGTACGTTGGCCCCGTCGGCTCGGAAAAGGGGACGGACGTGGTTGCCAGCGGGCCGGTCAATATAAAGAAGATGCAAGCAGTCGATTTTGCTTTCATCGGCTTCTTCAGCGACCGTGTGAGCAACATCTTGAGCAATATCAAGACTTGGGAGCTCAAGGTGGAAAGTGTTATTCCGAAGCGCAAAGGGCCGTCATGGCTGGTCATACTGCTCTCGGTTGTCGGATCAGCGGCTGCCACGGCCATTACTGCTGCTGCTTTCGCTGTCTACTACAGGTCCAAGTACAGGAGGTGGAACAAGGACCTGCAGCGGCTGGCCAGGTCCATGCAGCACCTCCCGGGGATGCCAAGGCACGTCGACTTCGCCGACATCAAGAAGGCCACCAAAAACTTCCATAGCAGCATGCAGCTGGGAGCAGGCGGATTTGGGGCCGTCTACAGATGCAAGCTTCCGGCCGCGCCCGAAGTTGGGGGTCCGGAGGTGGAGGCGGCCGTCAAGAAGTTCACGCGCAACCACAACGGGTGCTACGATGACTTCATGGAGGAGGTCAGCGTCGTCAACCGTTTGCGCCACCGGAACATCGCTCCTCTTGTCGGTACGCGCAACTCACTCCATCATTCAAAATTCTTATCCATTTTTGAAACAAGTTTAGCTACCTGTGAGTCGCCTGAATTTAAAATTTGAATCAGTCGAATTTGGGATTAGAAGGAAAGAGCAGCCGCTGGCTCGCCGGAGAAGCAGCATCCCCTGGCTGGCCGGAGAAGTAGCAGCCCCTGGGTCTTAGGATGGCAGACTCGCCGGTATCTATCTTAGGGGTGTGTGTGGTGGGAGAGGGGAGTGCAGGTTTCTTGGAAAAATCTATTTATTACGGGGGTTAGAGGGATGACCGAGGGCGACGCGAGCATGATGGTTGGCGGCGGTTTAGAAGAGGGCGGGGCGGCGAAGGCCGGCGGTTAGGCCCATAGTACGCGGGCAGTTGAGGAGCAATGCGAGCATGAGGTTGAAGAAGACCATCTCACTGTTGATTTTGCATCAGACGACCCAAAATGAATTGAATGAGTTAAAAATAGTTTTCACTGGACTCACCAATAGCCTAGTTCCATTGATCGTCCCCCGTATGACCCATCAGTTTTTTCAACGATATGTTACTTTAAACAGCATAATAATTCCACTTGAATATTCATTTAGTAGCTAGTAGTAGCAGTATTAGTTTGATATTCTTTTCCGTAGTAATAGTTAAACAATAATAAAGTTGTGTCTTTCTAGAGCATATTCATTATAAACATCTAAATAACTCTGTCAAGTATAATAAAAAAAGAAAAAAATATCCAAAAAGTCAGCTCATAAGTTAAGAGTGTGGTTGTGTATCTCTCCTAAGGAAAAGGTATAATAAAAAAGAAACCCAAGCGATAACGCTCACACGTGTGGCATGAAGCAATATGGCCCAAACGCCTCCATTAAAGCATCTTCAGCCGCGCCCCAACAGGCCCTTCCCAGACGTTTTTTCCGCGCCGGCGCCCAAAAATCGGTCCAGTCGCACCCACAGGACCCCGATTTTCGCCGGTTTGGGCCGAAACTGGCGCCGACGGACCCAAGCCGAACCCAGAGCGCTGGGGAACGCCCGGGGGGCACCGGGGCGAGCGATTTTGGCGCGAAAGAGGATGCGCCCGTCGAGTCAGCGACAAGCCGCTTCGTCGGCCTCAACGCCTCGGTTCCCGTTGGAATCACTTCGAAGGCTGACGCGCTGCCGCGGCGGTCAGCCTCCATTGATGCCTCACGGGCGGCGCAGTGAAGGCGCCGCGACGCGCATCCCACCCTCTCCCGCCACGCGTCGCCCGGCATGCAGACCGTCGCCACCCCAGCAACGGCTATAGAGGGCGGCCCCCGACGACCGCGCGTCGGCGATCTTGGCCAGGGTTGCAGCAGGGACGGCGGTGGCACATGCGAGACACGTGACGACGACGACGACGACGACGATGGCGACGGTGGCGACTACACCCGCTTCTACAGGCTCCTCGATATGTAGATGACGAACGGCGGCGACGGTGGCGGCTAGGCGTAGTTTGGCGTAGTTTGCATGTTTTCATGTTTTTTTACAAATTTTAGTGAAGTTTCGTCGAGTTCGTGCCAAAATCGGTGAGTTTGCATATATTTGTATGGAATATCGCCGAACCCGAGGCGACCTGTGGGCCGACGACTGGGAACAAAGTCACCCCACACGCCAATCTAGCGCCGGCTCACCCCCAGGCGGCTCATTTTCGGCGCCCTGGGGGCGAACGGCTGGAGATGCTCTTACCATTCATTTTGTCTCATCAAAACAGATGACATCAGCAAGAATCTTTTTGGTTTTCAGCTTAAAACTGTTTTATCTCCTAATTAAAAAATCCAATTAAAAATCCGTTTTCACCATTAAATGCGTCTCGACGAGATCTTCGAAACTAGACCATGTTGATATGTTTCGGAAAAAAAATTGGTTAAAAGTTGCCATGATGTTTACACCGTAGTTGTCATAATGTGTACACTAAAGTTGCCATATGCCAATTTTAATTTATAGATCATGGCATTTTTAGTATTTTGACCATGGAAATTATTTTTTGTATGAACCATGACAATTTTAAGTGCATGTGTCATGGCAATTTTAGTTTATGGTTCATGGCAAGTCTAATCTCTTAATTCCTTGTTTTATAATATGTCAAAATTTACTTTTAAAGTTAGAAGAAAAATAACTGAAACATATCATGATAACTTCAGTGTGTTTAATTCATGTGCAATAGACATGACAATTTTTAACAAAAAAGTCATCGAAACATATTGATATGAGATCTAGTTTCAAAAATCTCATCGCGATGGATTTAATGTTGAAAACGGATCTTCAATCGAATTTTTTATTTAAAAGATAAAATATTAGAAGCTGGAAATCCAAAAAGATTTCCGCATGCATGCATGCGGCGACGTGACGCAATCTGTGTGTTATAGGACGTGTGGGCGGTGTTGCTCCCACCACACGTGTGGGTGTTAGCATGTAGAAAAAAATACCCACATGAATCTCCGCGTAAGATCCTTTCAAAGAAATTTTTCACATAATTTAATCTAGGTTGGGGGGCCATGGCCCCTGCGGCAATCAACATAGCTCCGTCGCTGCTTAGATGTGCAATACTTATAGTACATCTAGATGTGCTTTAGGAAAAATGAATAAAGTTAGTCTAACCAGACAGTGTCATAAGAAAGATCGGTTTAGTTATACAAACTCAACGTAATTATTTTTTTTTTTAGAAAAAGGGTTTCCCCCCGCTTTGTATACAAAGCAACCAACCGAACATCCAACGATAGGTGCTGGGGCGGAAGCAGCACAGTCACGCCCAAAAGGAAAGAAAGAGAAAATACAAAAGAAACTAAAGCCAACAACGGCGGATCGACAAAAAACGAAGAAGCCTCGAGGCCGCTGCACCCACCGAAGATCGCCCACCAAGCTCCGAGCTTCCGAAGCGCCGGTACCAATCAACACCTTCAAGAAGGACCGCGATGATGACGACGCTGCTGTCAAGGGTTTCCCCCGGTACGCTGTGAGGAGAGAGGAAGGGTAGCCCCGACGCCCTTCAGGAAGGTCAGGCGGTACCCACAAGAGCCACCGCGTCAGTGTCGGCCAAGCCAACAGAGATTTCTCCCGATCCCAACCACCACCTCAGGCATTCCAGAGCTCGCCACCAAACAGACCCTCACCCTGCGCCAACCCGGTCACGAAACTTCTCACGCCGTCTTCCCACGGCATCGTGAAGCATGGTCCGCACAAAGAAGGAGAGGAGCCGGGACTAGGGCAGCAGCACCGTCGGCACGCGGGAGGGCCCCACCTCCACCGTCTCGACGGTAGCTGACCGGACGCAATAGCAGGAACATACCAGGCCCGTGGCCGCACAGGCCCGGCCGGGATCTCCGAGGCCCGTAAAGTTCCCGCCTTCGCGCTGCAGCCGGCACGCCGTCGACGCCGCCGCCCCTGTCCAAGCCGCTCCCCTGCCTCCCCGCACAGAGAGCCGCCAAGTGGAAGCACCACCACCACGTGCGCCGCCGGCCACCACCACCAGGTCGCCGGACCGCCACCGGCCGAGCCGCACCACCACCGCACGCCCGCGACGGAGGGAACCAACGTGGCCGCCGGGGGCCCGAAGCCGGACCCCAGCTGCCGCCCACGCCGCCTGCCGGACGGAACGGCCACCCCGGCGAGGCGCACACCACCGCGCAGCCGGCCACGCCGCGCCACGCCCGCCAGGAGAAGTGCGCCGCCACGCTGCGGTGCCCCGCGCCTGCACCGCGCCGGCACCCGAAGGAGCGGCCCGCGCCGCCCCGTCGCGCCGGGGGAAGACCAGGCCCCGCCGCCGCCGGTGCCGGTCGGGCTTCGCCCGGCCACGCCCCCTGGCGGCGGCGAGGGAGGAGGGAGGAGGAGGGGAGGTGCGCGGCAAGCGGATCTGGGGGCCCTCGCCGGCCGCCTCGCGGGTGGCGGCGCGGGGAGGGAAACCTAGCGCGGGCCAACGTAATTTCAAAGAATGCATGTCCAAATTTGTTGGGGATATAACAATTAGGTATGACCCGCCCAGGAGGGGCCGGGTTATACCTATGATGATTCATCATATGAAGCCCACGAAGATATTAAGATGACGGTTCAAGGTCAGGGCCCAAGGCCCAAAGGACGACTTAAGGCCCGTAGAAATAAACCGCTATATATGTAAGACTTGTATCGTAAGGCTTGTATAGATAGTCACCGAGCCGGACACATTGTCTATGAGTTGGCCGGGACTCCGTGAGCCACTGAGCGTCGACCTGTGTATATAAAGGGACGACCCGGCGGCGGTTCAAGACAAGAAACAACAGATCGAAAGATAGGTCAAGCGAATTCGCTTCCTGGTTAGGCCTTTACCTTCACCGCAAGGGGCCGAACTAGTATAAACTCCCGTGTCCTTTGTCCCGTTTAACCCCTTTAGCTACCTAGTTGCGATGACTCTACAACTAAGTCTTTTTGTTAGGACATCTGCCGTGACCTTTCCACGACAAAATCTGTCATGTCGATTGATGGTTAATAGTTCTGCTGTTATTATATATAAACAAACTGTTGAATATATATGTTGATCCTTTGTCAACAAATTGTAAAAGCAACAGTTGGTAACAAATACATTATGGCATATCATTTCAGGCTGGTCTTACCACTCAGGCGTGCCCTTACTCATATTCGAGCTCATGCCTAACGGCAGCCTGGACCAACATCTGTTCCATCCAACAAGGACACGCTTCCTCCGGTGGGAGACAAGGTATGACATCGTCAAGGATATAACCACCGGTCTGCACTACGTCCACCACGAGTACGAACCCGCGGTGCTCCACCGTGACATCAAGGCGAGCAATGTCCTGCTCGACTCAGCGTTCCGCGCCCGCCTGGGAGATTTCGGCATTGCCCGCGCGGTTGGCCTCGACCGGAACTCGGTCACCGGCTTGGCCGGGACACCGGGCTACATATCGCCGGACTACGCGTGCAGCTACAAGGCCACAAGGGAGACGGACGTCTACGCGTTCGGGGTGGTCGTCCTTGAGATCGTCACTGGCAAGCCGGCACTCCATAAGGACGTCCCATCGGATAGCATCATGTGTGTCTGGGTCTGGCAGCTTCACCGGAGGGGAGTACTGATTAACGCCGTGGACGATGTGCTCGCGGCTGCCGGCTTCGATGCCGACGACGCCAGACGGCTGCTGCTGCTTGGTTTGGCGTGCACCAACCCAAACCCGGCCGACCGGCCGAACATGGCGACAGTGGTGAGGGTGGTCACGAAGCTGGCGCCGTCGCCAGACGTCCCTCTGGAGAGGCCACCGTTCGGCTTGCCGCCCCAGGGGCTGTGCACATCAACACTGCTGGGATCAACCTGTGGAACAGGAACACGTATTTTCCATACGGCGGGCTCATCCGCCATGGTAGAGCTCGAGCAGCTGAGTGAAGAGCCGCCTATTGTATTCCAGGCATCTGGCACAAGTGGGCAGGCAAGGACATCGACCGAAGTAAGTCCTGCTGCTTTTCTCGTGGCCTCAGTTTTCTGGTTCACTTAACTATGAAGAAGTCTTCTTAATTATGCAGTCACTTACAACAATTTTATATGCCAGACAGCACCAGCTCGACCATCTCGTGGCACCACCGGGTCTTCCTGAGCTGCCAGAACAATTTTCTTTCGTGTAGAAAACAGGCATAAAGCCCACCTTGCTATTCAACAAGCCCTCGAGTAGGAAGCAGCAAAGAAGAAGAGTGGCTAAAAGAACAGGGTCTGCCAATGCTTAGGTTTGCATTTAGGAGAAACATTACAGTGACAACCTACATTTATATAGTGTCATTGTGTCGGGTCGCAATCTATTACAGGATGAAAGGCCACAATCGGCAAAAATAGGATGTCATGCCTGCACACATATCCTATTATTGGACTTTCATCGAAACCGATTGTACGTAGCTCATATTACCGTCTCCCATTAGTTGTATCCATAGGCCATAAGTAATGACCACGTACGAATCCATCTATACGTTCGGTAGATAACCTACAAAATGTATCTCCGTGTTATTAATATATTCCCTTTGTCAAAAAAGATAACCCGCAAAAAAAATTATGTTAAACACACAATCGTTCCAACAATTCCAAATAGCCCAAAGTAATGAACAAAGTCCCACGTGGATTTGTGTCACCGTACTCCGCTCTACCCTGCCTAACCATTTACCAAACATGTTTGATATACTATTAGGTGGAGGTACGTTAAAAGACACATGTATTATTCGCCATAGAAGATTGGCAAGTAGGAAATTAAGGAATACGTGCTGAAACTTTTCCTCATGGTCACTGAAACAACAATGTTTACTACCTTCCCACATATGTACAAACCACCTGAAAAATCTTAATCTTTAAAGGCACTTTTATTTTTCAGATATGCATAGATCATGGGATTGGTCTAGTATTGTCCATATACATTGATTTAACAAAAAATATGCCTGAAGAAGATAAAGACCATCGGAATGAATCCGACTCATTAGATAAGGTGATCTCTATCGACCTTCGAACTAAATGCAGCCACTCGTCCCATCTTTTTCGAACCAGTGCTCGCCTTAACTAGATATTTAGGGAAACTGATCCCAATAATGTTCTCACATAGTTCTCCTTACGATGTACAATATTATAAAGCGTTGGATACTGCAAGGCTACAGGCGTCTCTCTCAGCCGAATGTCCTCTTAAAACCGAGTGCTACACTCATCTCCAGTAATAAACCTACCCCTATTAAACAAGGCGACTTTCGTTCACATCAATCCCTTCCAAAATGGTGAATCGCTCGGCTGTGTCGTTTTGAGATAAGGTCTTGGATTGTAGGTACTTATTACGCACTAACATATCCATACCCCTTCCTCCTCCGAGGGTAGCCTATAAAGCCATTTACTAAGCAAACACTTGTTCTTAACCTCCAAGTTTTCAGCACTCAAACTCCTTGGTCCTCTGGTCTACACAAAATATCCCATTTGACGAGCCTACATTTTGTTCTATTCTCATCACATTGCCAAAAGAAACACGATCTAAAGTCCAATCGTTTTCATACCCTTACTGGTATTTCAAAGAAAGAGAACATGAACATAGGCATACTCGTAAGCATCGAGTTTACAAGTATCAATCTCACCCCATATATAGGACATGAGATTGCCCTTCCAATAGCTACGCTTTCTTTCAAATCTATCCTCAATACATTTCCATTCTTTATTCATTGATTTTCATTGAGGAATTGGAATTCCCTACGAAACTAAACGGGGTAGATTCAATATCACAATCAAATAACTATCTATAGTTATTCTATTCCTCTTAGGCGCGTCCAAAACCGGACAGTTCAATTTTCTGGAAGTTAATTTTTAGTCCAGACAGTTGTTCAACAAGACACAACACTAACTTCATATTTTTTGCCTTGTCTATTGCTACTCCTGCAAGAGTCATTGGGTTTCCCCACAGAGGAAGGGTGAAGTAGAACAACAATAAAGTTTTCCCTCGGTTAAGAACCAAGGTTTATCGAATTAGTAAGAGCTTCTAAGATAACAAGATAAACAACACGCGCGCACAAATTAAAACAGAAACTTGTAACCAACGTGGCATGGGGTTGTCAAGACCTTATCTTGCTAGTTATAAGATTAAAAGCAAATAGATATACTCCCTCCGTCCAAAAATACTTGCCGGAGAAATGCATGAAAATAGATGTATCTAAAACTAAAATACGTCTAGATACATTCATTCCTCCGACAAGTATTTTCGGACGGAGGGAGTAGGTAATACTGAGGTGAAACAACAAATAAGAAGACACAATTTTTGTAGAAGAATTTAAGAAGAGAGGCCATAGGTTCACTAGTGACTCTCTCTCTCTCTCTCTCTCTCTCTCTCTCTCTCTCAAACAGGTGAATGGCATGCTAAATAAATTGCAGTTGGGCAATTGAAAAGATTGCAATATTTATGACTATGATCGTTCATGACATAATCTCATATAAGTATTACTTTTGTGATAAGTAGACCGTTAATCCAACATCATCTACTATTAATACTCCACCCCAAAATCACTATCCAACATGCATCTCAAGGTATTAAGTTTACAAGAAACAAAGTATCACAATAAGAACGATGACGCAATGTAGATAGGAAGAAACCAACATCAATATGACCAAACCCCGTCGTTTTACCCTTAGTGACAACTATACAATGCGTGCGCTGGCCCTTATTGTCACTAGGTTAGAGCCCTGCAAGATTGAGCCCACTACAAATCACCACTCTCACTAAAGAAAAATAATCAAACTCTCTCTCTCTCTCTCTCAAACATGTGAATGTCATGCTAAATAAATTGTTGTTGGGCAATTGAAAAGATTGCAATATTTATGACTATGATCATTCATGACATAATCTCATATAAGTATTACTTTTGTGATAAGTAGACCGTTAATCCAACAACATCTACTATTAATGCTCCACCCCAAAATCACTATCCAGCATGCATCTCAAGGTATTAAGTTTACAAGAAACAAAGTATCACAATAAGAAAGATGACACGATTTAGATAGGAAGAAATCAACATCAATATGACCAAACCCCATCGTTTTACCCTTAGTGACAACTATACAGTGCGTGCGTTGGCACTTATTGTCACTAGGTTAGAGCCCCGCAAGATTGAGCCCACTACAAATCACCACTTCGCTAAAGAAAAATAATCAAACTTGGCCAAAGAAGATAGATAGATCGGAGAGCAATACAAAGCTTTAGTTATGCAGCAACAAAACCCAAATATATCCAGTTGATTTCAATGAACAATCTGGTCATAAAGTGACAGTTCATCATGTCCCAACAAATACACCACCGATTACATCGAATTGATCTAGATCAAGAATGAGAACATGGTATTGAAGATCAG
>NC_041393.1:126805602-126833717 GCF_002162155.2 Triticum dicoccoides
GAGAGAGAGAGAGAGAGAGAGAATCGTCTAGCTACTACTATGGACCCGTAGGTCCTAAAGAAACGACTCACGCATGGTCATGGAGGTAGGAATGTTGATGAAGATGGCTTCAGCAATGGCTTCCTCCTCGAGCAGGGCTTTGAAGCAGGGCTCAATATGAGATCTCTTCGGAATAGAGGCTTGCGGCGGCGATAAAATTCTTCTGAAGGTACGACGACGAATGGTTTTTGTATTATAGAGATTTATGACGGTGGAATATGGTCAACGGGTATATGTGAGCCCCACACGAGCAAGGGGCGCGACCACACCCTGGTGCCACCTTTCCGTGTGAGCCTATCGGTGTGTGTCTCGATCTCTCCCGAAGCTTCCTGTGTTTCTTGTTGTCCAAAAAACTGTGCTAAATCGGCAACGTATTTCTGTGAAACCAAAAACAAGCAGAAAACATGAACTAACACTTCGCACTAAATTAATATTTTAGTCCATAAAATTAATATAAAATGCTATAAATTATATAAAAATGATGATATAGTAGCATGAAGCAATAAATAACTATAGATACGTTTGAGTGAAATTCTTTTTCTGAAATATAATAGCATGCTACAGTTCTTTTGGAAACGAGTGAAATTCTTTTTCTGAAATGAGTGAAATTAATGTTTAAAATGAGTGAATTCTTTAAAAAAAATGTGAAACTGGTAGGAGCGGTAAAGTTCCTAGTAGCCAATAATTGAAACGAGTTTCTTTTGTGAAGTTTCTTATTTCATTTTGTTTTTTCTAAATTTGCTGCTCAAAAGAATTCCAGCATGTCTTTTAATACAAATGAGTGAAATAAGTTTCCTAAAACGTCTGAAATCAGTGTTTAAAATGGGTGAAATAAGATTTTTTTTCATGAGTGATTTTTTTAAAATAACTAAAATCTATATTTTGATTGAGTCAAATATATATTTAAAATAAGAGAAATATGTTTTAATTAAGTTAAAATTTTCTTTTGAAATGTATGAAATCATTTTTTTGAAACGACTAAAATTAGTTTTTGAGCAGAGTGAAATGAGTTTCCTGAAATGAGTGAAATTAGTTTTCTAAAACTAGTCAAACAAGTTCTTGAAATGACTAAAATATGTGTTTACAAACTAAATCAATGTTTTAAAATGACTGGAATAGTTTTCGAAAGGAGTGAAATCTATTTTAAAATTAGTGAAATATATTTTGTTAATTGAATGTATTTATTTTTCTGAAAAGAGTATTTTTTAATAAGTGTAATCTTTTTTATACAGAGTCAAGTATGTATTTTCAGATGAATGAAGCATCTTTTCTTAATTTAGCATTTTTTTTGTTCAAATGAGTGAAATCTGTTTTTAAAATAAGTAGATTATTTTTTTCATAATTTAAAATAAGTAGATTAAAATAAGCCACTGGCATGCACCAGTCGTATTGTCTCATGCATCACTGTCACGAGTTTCAAAACAAGCTTTCAACGGTTGATTCTTCGCCGCTGCATATCCCCATTGTTAGAGCATCTTGAACAGGCGTCCAAACACTGCTCCGCGTGCTAAAATTCAGGTTTTTGTGCGCCGAACAGCTCCAGCGAAATCTGTAAAATAGTGCGAGCGTAAAAAAGGGTTGAACTCGCGCTGAAAACGCTATCACATGCTGCAAATTTGAGACGCCGAATTGCGCGTGCTTCACAATTTACACTGCGTGTTTTTTTGGCACGCGTTTTTGGGCATCTGATAAAGTAATGTTGGGTTCGACGCTCTAAAAGGTGCGGAATTTTTATACACCTGTTGGAGATGCTCAAATCATTTTTTTTGCGGGGTGCTGTTAAAATCATTTTCCTCCCCGGGAGGGGAGGGAGGGAGGGAGGTGCCAAATCACCTCCCTGCAGCTTGGTCAATCGAGCGTCGTTTCCCCGGTGCACAACAGCCGTCCTTGGTGTGATGGTGTCCTCCGCCGAAGCCGCCGTCACCAACCGCGTCCAGGCGTCCAGCCTGCTCCATCCAGCGTGTGACCGGATCAGACGAACAGCGGCACGTCGTGCTGGAGGTTTCCCGTTCAATTCAGGATGATGCCATCCCAATCCCAGATCACCACTGCCCGGTGGGCTCTGTGCCGGCCCCTTAAAATCGAAATCAACCAATCACTGGTCCCTCGGTTTTATGATAATAATGCCGACGGCCCACATATGCCATTTCGATCACTCGCTCAGTGGACCTACTTTTGTCATTTCGGGTACATTAGCTGTTAATTGCTTGCCCCAGTACTCTTGTCAGACTTGGACCGGACTTACTCTAGGAAAAAAACCGACAAATTCAAATGTGCTCAGGACTCACATTTAATATTCACACCCTGTAAAGCTCCCTGACTGTTCGTACATGTAGCATTTTTATATTCACGCCGTTCACCGCAGAATTTGTGCTGTATATATTTCTTTGCCATGAACTCGTGATTGACACCGATCGTTTTTCTTACTTTTTCTTTTAAACTTTTATATAAAAAAAGACATTTTACATCTGACTATTACGGAAAGCAATAGCCAGTATAATAAAGACAAACATTATCATCAAAATAAAATAAAACAATAACGGAACGCATGCCAATCACTAAAAATATACTCCATCCGTCCCATAATATAAGACGTTTCCTTCGAGTGTGCGCCGCATGTCGTAGATTGAGAATTACATTGAACTGATAATAAATTAAAGGAACACGTACAAACACCCACGCCATACTAGGCCACACAATAGCCACTCATCACTTAGGAGGAGATATAGAAACCGTCGAAGAAATATTGATTAAATCATCATCCCAGCAGTACAGATTTAGGGCATGTACAATGGTTGATAAGACAGTGTTATCTTAAGTCTTGCATGTAATTTAGAGATGACAAGAAAACATGTCTACAATAGGTTATATCTTAACCTTATCTTCAATAACTAGTTATTTTTAAAAACATGGTGAGACATATTGTGCTAAGAAATCATCTCTTAAATAAGAAAAGACAAACCTTTTTTATGGTTTCTCTTCCCTGCATCTCAGCATTTATCCTACATGACACTTCTAAGGCCATGTACAATGATTGATAAGATAGTCTTATCTTAGGTTTTGCATGTAATTTAGTGATGACAAAAAAAAGTGTCTACAATGGGTCATCTCTTAGCCTTATCTCCAATAACTAGTAATTCTTAAAAACCAGGTGAGGCATATTATACTAAGAGATCATCTCTTGCCTTCTTTTAAATAAGAAAAGACAAGCCTTTCTTATGAGTTCTCTCTCCTCCACCTCATCGTTTATCCTATGTGGCACTCCTAAGATAGCATTATTGTAAATGCCCTAAGATAACACAGTTGTACATGCGTAATCCATCAACGTTGATACCACGAGTTGAAGGAATTGAAGCATGATGCAGAATAATAATACTACACACACGGATGTGTTACAAGTGTTTTACACGATCTATACCTAACTAATCTTTCTCCCTCCTGATTTTCAGTCGGGGTGGGGCCAACACCCCCTAATCTTCAATTCTATTGGTTCAGTTTAGTTAGCCGGTAAAATCAAAGTAAACCTTCGTACGTCTAGCACTGCTGCTAATAAACAGCCAACTGCTCATCTTGAAAGACACACTGTCAAAAAACGAAAACTAGTTTGTCTCAGTTGACGATTATCCCTATACCTTTTCTTATAACGCTTGGAGGAGAACAAAAGAGACGTACGAGAAGAAGAATCTGCGTTGGTAAGACGCAGCGTGGCAAACCTGTGTCTACGTGGCCTCCACAAACACCACATCGAGCAGTCAAACAATGGTTGCTCCGCATACCGAGGCGAGGCTGTGGAAGTAACACGTATGCGTGGATCGATCATGGAAACGAAATTGCTTTTTACAAATGTTGCTCGGAGCAAAATGCCTGCCATGTGATGGATCTCTGTGGGCATGCAAAGTTACCACGCACCAATCCAAAAAACGGCAGGCAACCGGATAAATGCTGCTTCAAAATGTTTAAATGTGCATCTGAGCTACGGTTTCATCATCCATTAATGTACGTTAATGCACCACTTGTGTCCCAGCATGCAGGAGCAACGCCTAACGTGTACTAAAAAGAGTAGTGCTCAAAATTGCAGTACATGTTGGAGTACAATGATATCTTCCTAATTTGCGAATGCAGTAACTCGTTGCCAACCAGGGTGGGTGGTAGGGTACGTCTCGTCTATACATACGCGAGGCTGCCTGCTTCCATTTGATCTGGTTCATCCTCATCTGATCTGATACGGACATGGCGACGGCGGCGACGGCAGTAAAAATGTCGCCTAGGTCGACCGGATACCCTTCGTCGTGCAAACCAAGCAACACCAGCTGCTACTGCAAGCCACCGGCCGCAGCTCCGATGAGCACCTTGTAAGTGGATTGGAGTGATGAATATTTTGTTTTTGTTTTGAGAACACATGTGGTGGCGTAAGTGCATGCATGCATGCATGATACAGTAATTAAACTCTGCATGGGGGACAGGAGGTGTAGGAGCGCCGTGAGCAGCAGAGGAGGTCCGACGGCCGGACGGCGGGAGGAGGAGGAGGAATGGAGGAGGTACCTTGCGCCGGAGAGGCTGGAGGTGCTGGCGCAGCTGGAGCCGTGGGCGGAGGCGAACATGCTGCCGCTGCTCAAGCCGGTGGACGAGGCGTGGCAGCCGGCGGACATGCTCCCGGACGCGGCGGCGCTGGGCGCGGACGGCTTCCAGGCGGCGTGCATCGAGCTCCGCGCCAGGGCGGAGGGCGTGCCAGACCCGCACCTGGTGTGCCTGGTGGGGAACATGGTCACGGAGGAGGCGCTCCCGACGTACCAGAGCATGTCCAACCGCTTCGAGGGCACCCGCGACGCCACCGGCGCCGACGGCACCGCCTGGGCGCGCTGGATCCGCGGCTGGTCCGCCGAGGAGAACCGCCACGGCGACGTGCTCAGCCGCTACATGTACCTCTCCGGCCGCCTCGACATGCGCCAGGTGGAGCGCACCGTGCACCGCCTCATCGCTTCCGGGATGGCCATGCACGCGCCGGCGAGCCCCTACCACGGCTTCATCTACGTGGCCTTCCAGGAGCGCGCCACCTCCATCTCCCACGGCAACACGGCGCGCCAGGTGCGCGCGCACGGCGACGCCGCGCTCGCGCGCATCTGCGGCGCCATCGCCTCCGACGAGAAGCGGCACGAGGCGGCCTACACGCGCGTCGTGGCGAAGCTCTTCGAGGTTGACCCGGACGCCGCCGTGCGCGCCATGGAGTACATGATGCGGCGCCGCATCACCATGCCAGCCGCGCTCATGGACGACGGCCGCGACGCCGACCTCTTCGCGCACTACGCCGCCGCCGCGCAGCAGGCCGGGGTGTATACCGCGTCGGACTACCGCGGCATCCTGGAGCACCTCATACGGCAGTGGCGGGTGGAGGAGCTCTCGACGGGGCTGTCCGGCGAGGGGAGGCGCGCGCGGGACTACGTCTGCGCATTGCCGGAGAAGATCCGGCGGATGGAGGAGAGGGCCCATGACAGGGTGCGAAAGGAGCCCACCCCGGTCCCGTTTAGCTGGATCTTTGATAGGCCTGTCAGCGTCGTGCTCCATTGATTCAAACAAACCCGGACTGTCCACATACCAGTACCACCATTGCTGCAGCGAGTGTGCCAGCTCGAGGCGAGAAGCTACAATATAGAATATGTTTCATGGCGCCGTCTTCTTGCGTAGGACATGTATTTATATCTTTCTAAAAAATGGACATGTATTTGTTTTTTTCTGGGTTCTTGTGTCTGTTTCTCTGTTCTCGGCTATTATTTTACCACATACATATACATATATGTGTTTTAATTTTTTCCCTGGTAGACATATTCTTATGTGGTTATATTTATCTTAATTCTTCTAATAATATGAGTATTGAACATATATTGTTTAACAATGGAATTAACGAAACGATTCTCACATGACAATGATGTGCCCAGAACATTTTTCAACAAATGTGAGATTATACTGTTAATTTTATGAGAGGTATCAGACATTTAATATGAGAGCTTATGCTACACCTATGCATCAAAACATATGTTCATGTACTAGAAAACTATTCATATTTTTTGAAAAGTCTTCTTATATGTGAAAATAAATGTTTACATCAGTGCTCATGTATTTCATGCAACATTTGTATACTTTAGCCAAAAGAATATAAAAAATAAAAATAAGTGAATAGCTAGAGAAAAATAACAACAATATCAAAAACAAATAGTACAAAAAAGAAAGTGTTACTAGGACTGCCCATGTTGTGGGACGCACCTGAACTGAGCGCTATGCCCTTATTGCTGGGAGCGGCTTTGTCTCGCCCCCTGCGTTGCCAATGAGCCCTCCCCTGATCCAACCCCATGTTCTATTTTGTATTCTACTCATGTGTTTTTTCAGTAATAAATTTGGCGATACCCCTAAAAAATAACGAGCCCTCCCAAGTTGCTTTCAAGTTTGTTTGTCCTCACTGTTTTTTTTATTTGTGCATTTTTTGGTGTATATTTTTAAATTTTTTAAATACTTATATTCAAAACTTATTTTTTTGAAAGCCATGAATTTTCAAAGTTAACACAGTGTAAAAAAGTTGTTACCATTAAAAATTTGATAGCACTATTTTTTGACATTATAAAAATGGTCAAGCATTACAAAACAGTGTATGTGGTATTAAAAAATGTTAGTACAAAAAAATTCTTATTCAAAGAAAATGTTTCATGCCACTAAATAACATGTATATTAAATGTAAAAATGTTCTTACATATAAAAATATGTTTGGGACGTTTAAAAAATATAATGAAAACAAATTGTGTTGTTTAAAAAGATGTTTCATATACTTCAAATTTTTCATTAGTTATTTGATTTTTTTAAACATGTATTAGAAAAAATGCTCAAAATCATGTATTTTATAAACGTCATGTATTTGATAATATGTTAAACATGTATAAAAATATTGTTTCAGATGTATATGAAAAATATACAATAAGTATGAAAAAAGTAGACATCAAAACTTATATTTGAATATGTGTTAGTCATTTATTAGAAAAACGGTAAACATGTATAAAAATTATCTGATGTATACAAAATTATACAAGTGTGTGAAAAAAATTAGACATGTGTTGAAAAAATTAAAAAAATGAAGAGAAACGGTGAAAACCGAAGAAAGAAACAAACAAAACAAAAAAAACCCAAAGAAAAAAGAATAAAGAGACAAAAAAACTGAAAGTAGAGAAAACCAAAGAGAATCCGTTGACAATGAAAACTGATAAGATAAAGACACAGAGAAAAGATACTCATGCCAGAGGCGCTATAGTAATGGGCCGGCCCACTCCCTTGCGCCCAGAGGCGAGTCCGAGTTACATCTCAATACAGCGAGAAATAGTTCTCGCACGCAAACCAATTTCTAATGGGCCAGACAATTCCACAAAGCTTGCTTGGAACCTTGTAAACCCCTTCACGAAGTCATCGCCATACATCACTTCAATCGTACAATAGCGGTCTACTCCTCTTCTGTAGCAGAAACAAAGCTACAACTAATTGTGCGTATAGCACATTGTCAAAATATATTTTGTCAACTGTAAAAATATATAAAAAATGTAGAATTCGAATCTGTTGTAATATACTTGTTTTTGTTACGGAAACAACTTTTGACTAGGGGGTATTCGAAGCACGATCATAGGTAAAGTTAGCCAACGTGTGTATGACGGCCTTATGCGAAGATTGTCGTACGCGACCAGAAATAACACAATGCTATTTTTAAATAGGCCGCCTTGAGAGCGCGGCCTAATCCTATTCAAGAAGGCCTGGGTGGAATTGCACGGTCAAAGGCTGGGAGTGCAACATGACTCCTTGACTCCTTTGAACCCTCACCCGAACTCATGTTCGAGGTTGGCCGTAATCATAATGCGACTCCTCGAACTTGACCCTAGAGCCACTTGGAGCTAAAAAGAGGTCCAAGATCCCTAGTGCCCTAATTTGGATGACGTATGGTCTGGAGGCATGCACTCTTCGTCGTGAATGTCGGGTTCTTGGTGCGTCCCAAACCGCTTCTCTTTGCAAGTTTGGTTCATCTCCCCCATTTTGGCGGCGATGGTTAATATGGTGTGGTGTTGTGCTGTTGCACAAAGCGTCTTCTATGCTCATTGGGGATCGGTGGATATTTTTCTTTGTTGATATTCACATGGACTGTCGGTGCATTTGGTGGTTCATTTTTTCTTCATCTACTGTGACCTTGACGATCAGTTTAAAGGGTGTTTCGTGCCTTCATATAATTTTTTTCTTAATAAATTGGATGAATCTATTCCTCCCCTGAGAAAGTTTTTTTTAATAGATCAAAAGTAAATGGAAATTGACTTTTGGGCTGGGCTTGCAAAAGGATGCCCCTCAATTGCCAAGCCTAAGCCCAGCCCAAGACCAAAAATTATGGCCCCTAGCCCGGCCCCACTAAAACCAGACTTGTCTAAAAAAACTAAGCAGACCGAAATCCCAAATTGGAAGTGGGAGTCATAACAGTTATGGTAGGTATGCAAATTTCCAGACCAAGCCTACATGGGTGATAACCAGCCACCGTGAGTGTTGGTAGAATGATAGTATTGAATTTGTAACTACTCTTTCCGGGCTACTTGGAGTACAAGCC
Organism: Triticum dicoccoides; assembly: GCF_002162155.2. Lineage (NCBI taxonomy): Eukaryota > Viridiplantae > Streptophyta > Magnoliopsida > Poales > Poaceae > Triticum > Triticum dicoccoides. The sequence continues at coordinate 126,814,256 of NC_041393.1, forward strand.
CTTCTTCCTCTGCATTGACTTGGAGCGGGGTTTCTCAACATTTTATATGTTTCGTGTCTATCGGCTCTAATCTGCTTGTGATAAAAAAAATTTTAACTTGTGACAAGAGATGTTGGAGTGCAACTATAGCTGACTGATGTGGCAAAATGACTTGTTGATCAAGGCAAAGAAATCATTGTGACAATAAATGTTGGAGTGCAACTATAGTTGACTGATGTGGCAAAATGACTTGTTGATCAAGGCAAAGAAATCGGGGTAGTGGCACCCTACGGAAGGTGTGTCCAGAAATAAAGGACTTGTTTTACTACTTGCTTTCCAAGAAGGTGTTTCATTACGTCACAAACAAGGTGTTTCATTAGTAGTAGTATATATACAGTGTACTACTCCTTCTCTTAAGTTTGACTTCATAGACAAAGCCAACTATGGGTCCAAAGTCAACAAAAGGGGGGTTGGTGGAGGCGTGCACCGTTGCATGTATCAATCAATGAAAATGGTTAGGCTGGTCACAATGGGGAGGAACTTAGAAGTAACATCACACACTCCAATACAACTTTGCTTATGTGGCACATATTTAATGAAGTGAGATGTTCTTGTGGTAACTAGCTAAATTACCGGAACATCACACACTCCAAGAAACAATGAGTCTATAGCCTAATAAATACATCATTGCATGACACTACATAGATGTTCCTACCCACTATGGAGATAGTAACATACTCTAGGGAAGTGTGTAAGTTACTAGTTTATGTTCTTGCCCATTGTGACCAGCCTTAGTCACTACAGGTATAAGGTACTAGCTTTTAACTTTTACAAGATGATGCTTCGCATTTTGCCGTAGGAACCATGTTAAAACAAATGCATTAATAGATGATTAAAATTAATTAAAAGTAACGGAAAGCAAATGCAAGAGTGTTTCTATTATACATTTTGAAAATAATAAACCCTAAGAAGTACGCCACAAAATGTTGTATACAAAGAGAAAAAAAAGACATGATTGACTTGTGAGGCGCCGATTTGAATTGATAGATTAATGCACAAATGTAAATGAATAAATGCATTACTTGAAGAAAAAAAAGGCATGTATGACTTGGGGTGGCAAAGTTTGGATGGATAAATTAAGGTAAAAAAGTAATTGATGAGCACATGAATGACTTGTTCATGCCACACAATTTCGACCGGATGACCGTCAATAATTGAGGTGATGTAAAAGCACACATATATAAATAAATTTAATAGTGGAGTTTTATTTAGATATAGAAAATTCATGTTACCCTTGTTTTTGTATAATCTTATACCCATGTTTTTAGTAACGCCTAAAGATACATAGTATAATCTCAACGATGCTAATGCCACAAAGGGTGATTGCTGAGTTGGAACAGAGACATAGAAAAAAAAGTTTGCCTTCTCTTAGCTAAAAGGTACTCCCTCCGTCGCATAATATAAGAGCATTTTATACACTAGTGTAGTGTACAAAATGCTCTTATATTATCGGACGAAGGGAGTAATATATTAAAATAAAAGATATGTCATTTCCACAATTGCAGGAGGTGTTTTCTCTTAGTTACATTTTTTGTTTTAATTTTGATCACCCCATGATTAAGGGCACCTAGAAAAGACTTGCTAGAGATAATGTACTACCATATATTCCATTGTATATTATCATTTTAATATTATCAAGATGAGATGGAGAGCATTTTTTAAATCAAACACTATATGTCTTAAAGGAGGCACGCGGTCTATCATGTATAAGAAAATCGTTGCTTATTTCTCCTAATAAAATGGATATCACCCCTAAGAGAAGCATTATCAATAATGATAAGCAAACTTAGATAGTCTGAGTTGGAGAATACGAAATCAACTTGATTTGATTCATAAGATGGATGAAAATAGGATGCATTGTATGTCAATATCCTACGAATGCCATCGTATTCTTTTAGAGAATTTGTTGAGTCCTTCCTCCATTTGAGACAAGCACTTAACGATTGCTTCTAATTTCCTTTTAGATAGTTGTTTGTATGTAGAAGGATGCAATTTGAGAACCAACCTATGATTGGATGATAAGGAGGGTGTTGTACCCTCAGCCCATCAAGGATCAAACCATATATTTGCCATCTATGTGTCTTATAAATACGTAATATTCTTTTAGTGTGATGCGATGTTTTCATCGATACCCAGTGTCCATGGTGTCTTCACCAATCCCAAGGTCTGCTGACTTAATCTCATGCAGGTGCTCATATGGGTAAGTTTTGCACGCACGTCTTCGTATATATGAGTGTATGAGCATGTATGTGAATGTCTACGGTTGTATTGTCTTTCCTAAGAAAAAGAAGGATGTAATTTTACACAAACATGTTGTTTGACAAAACAAATAGTAAGAAGGACATGAATCTTTAATTGTTGCAGTAAATGAATACAGTTATTGTGTTTGTTTGCTTGTTCTATAATATATTTTAGAATCAGATTTTAATCGTGCAAAAATTGTTCTACTATCTCATATTTTCAACACTTAAATCTGTATTACATTTTGGGCTTTAAAACTTGAAATTTTGGGGTTCAAAATTTGGTGTTCAGGCAACAAGAAAAATACTCAAAGCTTTTCCGATAAAATTTGACATACTCTAGGCTTCACCAGCGAGCCAGTGGATTCACCTCCCCTCTGCCTACCATCCCAGCGGCCAGTGGTGGGGAGGGGGATCCCGATACCTTTACTCCGGTTGGTAGTTTAGGTTAGAGTTGCCGAGCCCTCGCAGGTGTGGCGCTTGGATGGATGGCGATTCTTCTTCTTCGAGTTTGTCTTTTGGGCTTCGATCCTCCTCGAGTTTGTCCTTCTGGATGTAGTTGGCGGAGCTCTGACATAGATTCCCGCCATCCCATTAGGATCGTGAGAGTAGGGTTTTCATCGTGTGAAGAGATTCACACTTTAGAGTTTAGACCTATCCAAGGGTTCAACGGCGAAGAGTACGACTCCAAGGAGCTGGTGACGTCCACAAAAACTTCCCGGCTGTCATCGACAAGGTCAAGCTGGCTCCGGTAGTGGAGTGCTGATAGCGACGCGTGTGCGGCTCGTTCTAGCGACAATACTGTTCGTTCGGTGATTTTGGAATGTTAGTGTAATTTTTATTATGTTTGAGCTGCTTTGTACTTCTGATGATATTTGATAATTGATCTGGATCATGTTCGAGAAAAAGATGAGATTTAGAATATTTAATAAATATAAATTCAAAGAATTGTATCTTAAACTTCAATGTTGAAACTTTTAGTTCAAAATTCGTCTCAAAGTTTGAAAGTACAGTACCCTGATCCTTTAATTAGCACAAACCAATCTATGGTTAGATGGTTAGAAAAATAGTGGTATCCACGGCCCACTAAAGTTTAAGTTCTAAATTTGATTTTGGTGTTCGTATTTTTCTAGAGTTATTTTAGACCTTCTGACGATGTGCGTTCAGTCAGAGAAGATGTTTTCGTCAGCAACAAAGGCGTCTATGGCGACTTCGTCAATTTTAAGATGATGTGTTGGCCTAGTTTTTTAAAAGTGCTCCTAGGGATAATGTGTGTGTGCGCTTGCCTTCATAAGGGCGAATGTATATGCGCATGTCTAATCTCTGTTGTGTTAAAATAATCCCTTAATTAGTGCAACAAAAACCATAGAAATGATGGGACCGTTTACCAATTGCGGCCCACGTCACTCGTTATGCGCGGCCACGGCTAGAAAAGAACTCGCCGCCACCGATCTTTGTGCAAACAACCGCACACCATCTGCTCGATCAATTACCCCACGCCCCGCTCGCCTTCGCCCCTGCCGATGAGCTTTCTCGCCGGGCGCCTCGCCGCACAGGAGGGCGCATACTTCCTCCAGGAGTCCAGGAACGCCGCCAGCCGCCTCGCGCAGAAGATCCCCGCGTCCGAACATGGGCCCAGGCCGGCATCCCCGCCTCCGTCGGCCGACGTGCTGCCGGAGATCCTCCGCCACTCCATGCCTTTAAGGCCCACGCTGCCTCCGCCCAACTCAACCCTGTATGGTTCCACCCGCTGGGCCCTCCCACCGGGCGGCGCCAAGGCTGCCGGCGTGTCCCCCGACGTGCTCAACCCGCTCCGGTCGTACGTCGCGCTGCCGCAGGCCACCTTCGGCCTCGGCCCCAAAAGGTGCGCCTCTGGCGCCTTCGGTATTGATCTAATTTTTTCACTCAAGGTAGTTTTGAACTCGGGTGCTCTTACTATGTGTATGCGTCACTAGATAGTTCATCGATTTTTTAACGTGTGCCGAAGCACTCGTTGTACTAGTGGGTTGGAGAACTCACCTTGATACTAGAGCAAGGGATTATGTGGTAAAACAACCACACGTATATATTAAGATTAAACTTTGCAACGTTTGATCAACAATTAGTTCTACAATGTATGGATTTATTGATGAATGGTACCATTTGATTCATCGAGAGGGTACTACTTCTGAAATTTAAAAAGATGATCGACTCTCAGATGAAGAATGGATGCATGGATTGTAGCGTCAGAGTTTAGAACGGTGGAAGCTTGCATAGATTTTCTATTTAAAGCTGATTGCATAGCATGTTCTATGTTCTTACTTCTTAGTCCCTCAGCCATTCGTGAGGTAATTAAGTTAATACTGTAAACCATAACTGGTGATTCATTTTCATTTTTTTCTAGGTTTCATGTGGATTTGTTTACAGATGGGAACTTCCAACTGACAGGCCTTACTATTCATCACCAAGCACCAATGAGGGACGGCGTGATATGCATCCTCCTCCCATGGACCCTGAGAAGTTGAAGGCCGTAATTGCTAGATACTCACAGGGTATGTAACTCGCCAGAGATTTTTGTGCTGTAGTAGTGTCGTTAAAGATATGTTGTTCTCACCTTTCATGGATCCAGTTGGAAAGGCGCTCCTTAGGATTGCTGGGACTATATTGGTGATTGGAGAAGCAACAGCTGAGCTGCTGTATACGGTGAATAAGCTTCAGTTGCATTCTGTAAGTCATGTAACTGGCTCTATACTTTTTTTTATGGAACAGAGTAAGTATACTTTCTACTCCTTCCGTCCGAAAATACTTGTCATCAAAATGGACAAAAAGAGATGTATCTAGAACTAAAATACGTCGAAATACATCCCCTTTTATCTATTTTGATGACAAGTATTTTCGGACGGAGGGAGTACCTTCAAGAAAAGGAAATAATGCCATATCAGATTGCATATACAAATTCTAGGTTGCTTGGTTGCAGCGTGATCTTTACCTGTCTTGTTTGAGATTTATGATTTGTAGTTGAGTTTTGTAATGTTATTGTCTGCCTGTCTTCAGATTTTCATCGGTTATAATTCCAGAAAAATGTGGTCTTCAATTGTTTGCTGTTATGCTGTTTATAATATTTCATCGTTCTTAAAAAAATAATTAATCACAGTAGTTTAGTCATTGGCATAATTGTCCAAGAAAGCTCTGCCCACAGCCCCACACTACCATGAGCCATATGTCATCATTGTTCACACTCTGACCAAGCAGAGAGTTCTAACATTACTTGCTTGCCAGTTGCGACCATATAATAAATGGAAAGAAATATGCTCGAGACCTCGAGTGATGTGGGTTTAGATCTAGTTTGGTGATATCTAAGAGATCGGAATTTGCAATAGCAATTTGTATCCTTAACGGATCAATGTTGACATATACAGAAAATAATACTAATGACCAATATTTTTACATAGTTTTTATTAAGATGCAATGGCATGATATATATAAATGTTTTGTTCTAACTGCTCCATCTCACAAGTTCAAACAATCAAGATAACAATGCAATCTAGTAGGCACGAGACATGTTTTGTGGTGATTCAATATGATAGGATGTCATGTATTTGATGTGAGCATCCTTTAAAAACAATGAGCAAGAAAAGAGAAGGAAGTCATGACATCTACTAGTTGGCAAATATCCTCTCTAAAAAAACACGGATATCCCCTTTCAGGTCGGCGATGTCAGAGCTAAAGGAAAAGAACACGCTGATATGGTCAAAGTACAACTAGCTCCACTAAGGAAATGGGTAACAAAACTGCGGAACCTTCCTGTGTTTGACTTTGAGTCGATTGTATTTGAGCGTTGGCCTAACTCCGGTTTCTTCTGATTCCTGTTACAAAATTGATATTAATTTCCACATACTGAAATTGTAGGCTGAAGACACGTCCCGAAAATGGCATTACAAAGGCAACAAAGAGTCCAAGGAGAAGCCTATCCTTGATAGAGAGCGTTCAAGAGCACTTAGTGCTAATACACGTCTGAATTGATCAATACATACAACTGGCAGTTGTTGTTGTTGTTGTTAACAAACACAAGCAAGCTCATACTAGTATCCCCCATTATGAAGTTTCTTATTGTAACGTGTAAGTCCACCATTATAAAACTCCTCGTTTTACGTTTACCTTGTCTATATGTGCAGGCAGTGTAAGATTACAAGGAAGCCCCGGGCGTTTGGTCTTTTCGGTTTGTTCGGTCCGGTCTTTTCGGTCTTTCAAAATTTCGGTCTCCCATAATTGAAGACCGATATAATTTTGGTCTTTTTGGTTATTCACTATTCGGTCTTCGGTCTTTACCATTCGGTCTTCGGTCCTGACCAAACAGACCAAATTAATTGCTAGAACCCAGATTTATGTTACTTCCAGTACCAATTGTATACAAACTACATAGAGTAAAGAGGTACATGTGTGCACAAAGCTGTGTGTACAGAGATAACATATGTCTGTATACTGGCGCATGTGTACATAAGAAAAATTCAAACAAGTAACACTTGTATGCAATCTGGATGGGATACAGTACACCATATGAAAATCTTTAAATAGAAAATTAGCACTATATATAATCACCACTTCACCAGCAACAAGATTCATGCATGCATACTCATTTATATTTGACACCAAAAAGTAAGAAGATCAAGTAACATCAGCGGATCAGCCCATGGAGTCGACAAGCAGCAAACAGAAACACCATCACCACTTGGTACTTGGCAACATAGAACTTGACATGAAAACAAATCAAGTTTAGTACATGCTTTAAATTCAGCAGCAAACAACAAACATTAAGGTCTCACAGTCTCACTCTCAGTTCTCAATTCTCAAGTCTCAAGTCACAAATCAAAAGCAAAAGATGATAACTAAAACAACATACATTCAACATGATTTTAGTTCAGCCATGAGTAGACGTGGATGTCACTTTGTTGGTCGACTTGCACACTTGTTTGACTTGGCCATGGAAGAAGCAACAACACCACCATTGAACTTGCGCTTTCCCTTCACCTTGTCATCAAATTCTTCAATCAACTCTACAACAAGTCAAGTATTCAATCAAATTTCATAATCTGCTAGCTATGGTGATATACTGATAGTGACAAATGCAATGTGATTTTGTTGAGATCTACTAGCTAGGTCTAGTTAATGAAGAAGTTTGTCAAGTCATGCATATAAAGTTCTCCATACATTGGTTTGGTACTGATGCATGTCATGCATAGTAATATCTCTACAATAAAAAAACAAATGTATTGACAAGTTGGCTGATTGTTTTACCTTTTTCTAGCACTTCTAATTCTTCCAAGTTCTCCTTGATGTCGACCGGGTCTGTTGACCTTCTCAGTGTCCCTGGTACAAGTTCTTCTTGATGGTGGACTAAAGCAGGGGCAAGCGACTGAAATGAACTTTCTTATTTGGATTGGATCCATTTTCAATCCATCTAGATATCTTATCTAGATATCTCCAAGTATTGATGCCATCTCCTGGAGTTGCTTGCAAAGTGGTCTGATCTGGATCCATTTTCTTATTTGGATTGCGCTTGCATGTACCAAAGTGCCTGCGCATTGCTGTTGTCCCATTGATTGATGTAGTAGCTTGAATTGGTTGGTCACAATACTTGCATTTTCCTTCCTTTACTAACCCCTTGTCATCAAAAACTTTGGTAAAATGCTCCCAGATTTGTGATCTTGACGCCATTTGCTTCCGTCCTTTTGGCTTGTCATCTTGAGCAGCTTTTGGATTGGCACCTTCACCAACTTTTGCTTTCGTATCTTCATCTTCAATGATGCTACGTAAGAATGATTCGTCTCCTGCTTCTGCAGCCGCTGCTTCTGCATCTGCTTCTGCATCTACCTCTGCATCTAGACTCATAAATGCATCGTCTTTGTCCTTCAATCCCTCATCATGTTCAGATTCCAGTATAGAAAGCATCTACAAAAAAACAGGTTACTCCTTACTGAACCATTTATTCATCTAATGGTACAGAGGAACATATAAACTAACAGAAATATACTACTTATAGCCTAGTTAGTACATAAAGCAGCATGGCACGAATCTGTCATGAATATATACAAGCCAAAAAAAGGCAAGCCACTATATCAACCTTAATTTGAACATCACAGAACTTGAACAATATAATTGATTCAATAAAATAATAACAATCTAGACATCACATATGCACATAGAGAGATGAAGTATCTTGCTCACCTTCAGGATTCAGTTGCAAGGTACAACACCCAAAGAACAGCAGGCAGCGACCCGACACCAACCTCGAAGAGGACGAGAGGTGGTGACGAACTGCAGCAGCGAGGAGATGGAGCACCGTCGGTGGATGTCCCCGTCACTGGCAGTGGAGCGACGAAAGAGGGTCGGGCTTGGAGGCGCGACGCAAGGGGCACGGTGGTCGCGGATGGTGGTCGGCTCGTCGTCATCGGTCAGGGCAGCAGCTCGGGGCGCCGGTCCTCGTCGCTCATCGGTCAGAGGCGCGCGTCGCTCCTCGGTCACGGCTGACAGCTCACGGCATCGCGCCACAGCGAGGGACGGCGGCTAGGGTTCATGGTGGGAGAGAAAAGAGGAATTGTGCAAAGCGGGCGGCGGCGGCTAGGTTCTGTGAATCGATTGCATCGTGAGGTGAGGACGAGGTGTGTTTGTGTGTTATCTCACTTGTGAGTTGTGACCTTGGGCTGGCCAGATGGGCTGTAGCCTGTACGTACTTACTACTCCTATGTATGGGCTTTTCTAAATTCGGTCTATACGGGCTATTCGGTCCACAACATCAGATGACCGATCTGACCGTAACTAGTTCGGTCATACAGTAGTGCAGACCGTTTTTTATTCGGTCTTATTTAGTTCGGTCATTTCGGGTTCGGTCTCGGTCTTTTCGGATTCGGTCTTCGGTCTTTGATTTTTATGCCCGGGGCGAAGCACACCCATGTACATATATTACCCATATATTGAATAAAGCACATACCCTTCGATGTGGGAAGCCAGCTGATGCGGCCACGATTAATGTGAGTGTTCTCAATGTTTATAAAAGTTTTCCACAGGTCAATGAATTAGAGCGCAGAGATTTATACGTACCAAAATACAATAGTTTTGGTGAGAACTACGGAGAAGGTTGCATGCCTAGTTGAAGTCATGTGCATGCATTCTAGTTGGTTGCATGGTACGGATCAAGCAAAGAAAGGTCGGCTACATGCATGCATGCCAGTTTACCAGGGAAAAAAATTACTAGGAAGGCAATATACACGGGACTCCTATAAGTATGAATCATTAAGTGATAAAGCTTCTTTTTCTGAGATCCCGAGAGCACCAGCACAGATATTGCGTCAAGAAATTTGGAAAGCAAACACATATATATTAATCAGAAGGAAATCAAAGATTGCATCGGTTGTTAAAAATAGAGACCGGAATTACTACTACTTCTGTTGGGGTCGACCACCAGAAAAGATCACGAGCATCAGCAAGTTACTCACGTGGATTTTTACATGTTTAAAGGAGATTGGATGGGGCCCACCAAGCTTGCCGATCCTGGAGTTAGTTTAAACTAAGAAAGAGTCTACAGATTAGGAAATATGTGTACGTGTGTCTTTTGGAAACCTTTTAGGTGTGCGTGTGTTTCAGGTTGGCTACTTCTATAAAGCCTAGGTGTGCGTCATTGTAGAGGGGTCAGGTTATTTTTATATGAAATAAACACTATGTGTTTTTCAGGGTAGACACCCGTATCAAGTTTTGGAGGGATCTTTAGAAAACCTCTGTGTTGCGATTTCTTTTTATGGAAATTGTTTTGCGCGTGAGTACCTTCGTCGAGATTGGTTTTCTCGTGCTGGGCCGCAAGGTTCAAATCTTCTACTTTGTGTACATCGCGTGTGCGGGCGAGAGGTTGTTACTGCTGGTGGTGGAGTGTCGTGAAAGATCGGGCCGCAAGAACGGATCGGATCTCGCCACGAGGTTCGGTCCACATCAGGTGGTATTCAGAGCATCAGGTTGTTCACGACACTATGGAGAAGATGGCGAGTGCATCGTTATTCAGCAAGTTAAGCTATGGATTTCAGTTGGAGGAGGAAGGTCGATGGGATGGGATGTTTCATACTCGTGTTGTGGTACAGGAGAGATCATGTGCCATGACAATTGACCACATGAGTTTGATCAACGCTGCAAGCATCGAGATGGTGGAGAAGCTAGATCTATCAATGACACCACGAGCACAACCATACTTGTTTCGTTGGGGTCATGAAGATCTCAGTGTCACACATCAAACAAAGGTACCGTTTTTGCTAGGAAAATATTTTTGCACGGTTTTGTGTGACGTGATTCCGGCATCGATGGTTTCATGTCACTTATTGTTGGGCAAGCCATGGTACAAAGAGCATGATGTTGTGTATGATTGTCAAACGCACATATATACCGTCAAGAAGGGTAAGAAGTATGACCTCGTGCCCATGGGTCTGGATCATTTTATTGCTTGGAGGGAAGAACATCTTGAGAAGATAAAAGAGCAAGAAGAAGAAGAAGAGAAGAAGGTCGAAGGTGCTAAAAATTTGACGGTCATCGTTCAATCTGCACATGAAGATATTACTGAAGAGATTGACTCGAAACCGAGGACGGTTTGGCTTCAAGGAGGAGAGGATGATGTGGCCACGATTAATGTGAGTGTTCTCAATGTTTATAAAAGTTTTCCACAGGTCAATGAATTAGAGCGCAGAGATTTATACGTACCAAAATACAATAGTTTTGGTGAGAACTACCAGGAGAAGGTTGCATGCCTAGTTGAAGTCATGTGCATGCATTCTAGTTGGTTGCATGGTACGGATCAAGCAAAGAAAGGTCGGCTACATGCATGCATGCCGGTTTACCAGGGAAAAAAATTACTAGGAAGGCAATATACACGGGACTCCTATAAGTATGAATCATTAAGTGATAAAGCTTCTTTTTCTGAGATCCCGAGAGCACCAGCACAGATATTGCGTCAAGAAATTTGGGAAGCAAACACATATATTAATCAGAAGGAAATCAAAGATTGCATCGGTTGTTAAAAATAGAGACCGGAATTACTACTACTTCTGTTGGGGTCGACCACCAGAAAAGATCACGAGCATCAGGAAGTTACTCACGTGGATTTTTACATGTTTAAAGGAGATTGGATGGGGCCCACCAAGCTTGCCGATCCTGGAGTTAGTTTAAACTAAGAAAGAGTCTACAGATTAGGAAATATGTGTACGTGTGTCTTTTGGAAACCTTTTAGGTGTGCGTGTGTTTCAGGTTGGCTACTTCTATAAAGCCTAGGTGTGCGTCATTGTAGAGGGGTCAGGTTATTTTTATATGAAATAGACACTATGTGTTTTTCAGGGTAGACACCCGTATCAAGTTTTGGAGAGATCTTTAGAAAACCTCTGTGTTGCGATTTCTTTTTATGGAAATTGTTTTGCGCGTGAGTACCTTCGTCGAGATTGATTTTCTCATGCTGGGCCGCAAGGTTCAAATCCTCTACTTCGTGTATATCGCGTGTGCGGGCGAGAGGTTGCTACTGCTGGTGGTGGAGTGTCGTGAAAGATCGGGCCGCAACAACGGATCGGATCTCGCCACGAGGTTCGGTCTACATCACCAGCCTATTGCTGTATCTGTATGAGCTTGTGTTTGTCATGGAGCTCTTAACGGCTAATTTGCCACGCCACTGAAGAGAAGCCATACAATAAGTATGAGGTTACTAGAGTTACATGAAAATATTAGAGATAATTATATTTTTGTTTGGAATATGGACAAGGGCATTGCCAAATCACGCGAGTGTAACTACAAATAGTAATGACTTTGTTTCTCAGAAGAGAAGACTGGCGACCGACCGTTGGCTGCGAGAACTTGGTGCTGTGGCGATTGTCGGGGCGATCTGACCGCGCCGCCGGTCCCTTCTCGTGGCTCTTCGCCGACCGCCGCTGCTGGGCTCTGGGATGGCCGCTGGCGGGGTGCCGGAGGCGGCCGCTGCCGGAGGTCGCGGGTCGTCTCCCTTCCTCTCGCGGTCGTGGGCAGACTGGGCAGAAGAGGAGGAGGGGAAGGGTCAGGTGGAGTTGCCGGTGTCGCTGGCGCCGCCGCTCCTGGGCGATTTCTGGGCTGCGGCCTGGCCTGCTCGTCGGTGGGGACGGCCGTCGTCGCGTAGGGGCCGCGTGCCTGCCCGACCTCCCCTGCGTCGTCCGGCCGTGGTGGCTGTTCCCGCTCCCGCCGCGCCTCCCGGGTTATCCCCCGTGGTGGCGCCTGTAGCCCCGGCCGGCGTTGTGCCGCGCGCGGCTGCGGCTGGTGACTGCCCCGGCGTGGGTGGTCCGCCGTTGCTTGCGGTGCCGGCGGCGTGTGTGCCGTGGTCGGGCCCCGCGCGGGCGGCGCGGATGAGGGGATTGGCTGCCCCTTGCGCCGCGGAGGGGACGACTGGCACCTGGGCCGGCTGTCGACCTAATGGGCCGCGGACGGGTGGGCTGGACGGCATTTCGGCCCAGGAGGTGGCTGAGGCTGCTCGTCGGGCCCGGGAGGTGGTGGGCTCAATTAACCGGGCCTGGGGCCTGGCCCACGCGGACCCCGCCCGTTGGATTTGGGTCCAACGTGGTGGATCCGGCCCGTGGGCGGGTTGACCTGCTACGCGAAGTGAGGTATCTCGTTGGGGTAGGGTTGCCCGAGTCCTTCCTCGCTCCCTGGTCCTCTCCCGTGCTGCGCCGCCTCCCTCCTCCACACTCCTCCTCCCGCCTTCCCTCCCCGATTCCACCTCCGCCGCTCTTGCTCCCGCCCCGCCGTGCTCGTACCTAGACGTCTTGATGCCTCGTGTTGAGGGTGACAGTCAGGCTCGGCCGAAGCGGCCCCTGCCTGCGAGCTCGTCCTCCCGCCCCGTTGCTGGTTCCTCTTCCCGCTCCGACCGCGGCGAGGGTGGCCGTTATTCGCGTTCCTCAGAGGTCTACCCGGGCACCTCTCTGCGTCGCCCTTCGCCACTCCACGACCCCCGCCTCCCGCTCCCGGGTTCGCCGGTCGATGCTCGCCGCTGGGAAGATGAACGACTGCGGCGGGACGACCTAGAGCATGAGAGCTCCCTCCGGGCGGAGCTAGTGGCTCGCCCGCCACCGCTGGCGGCTCGGGACAGGGACCCCTCGGCCCCCCGGGCGCTGGATGCTCGGGATACATCCTATCGGCCCGAGGTGGGTGACTGGTGTCGGGGGTGGGATGCCTCTGCGCAGGATGACCGCCGGGATGATGGGTTGCATGGATCGCGTGCTTCTGCTCATGCACGTGGGGATGACCGGCGGCTGTCTCACGAGGGTGGCCGTCGGGATGACCGTCGCCCTGCTCAATCGGATGGCCCGGGTGGCGTCGGGATGACCCGCCCCCCGGCCCGAAATCCTCGGGGCGTCGGTATGCGGAGGCTCCTGCGGTGACGGTCTAGGCTAAGAAGAAGAAGAAGCATAAGAAGAAGAAGAAGGCTGTGGTGGATTCTGGGGTGGCCGTCGGTCCTCCTTCGACCGAGGTTCCTGAGCAGGCGGCTCCAGATCCCCCTTCTCGGGTCGGCCACCCCAGGATTCGTGAGTAGACCATGTGCATCAACTGCGGCTGTGTGGGGCATTTTCGCTCAGAGTGTGAGGCTCCTCCCCGATGCCCCACGACCCTAGCATACCTTGGGTACGAGACTGAGGGGGGTGGTTTCTAGTACGTGGATGCCGAGATTGAGGAGGAGGCGGTTCGGCCTCACTTGGCGACGGTCACTCAGGCCCCCGAGCAGGTCCTGCCGTCTGGGGTGGTGATCTCGGGCGACCTCATCTAGGCTGAGCTCGCCGCCTACATCGGTGACATCGGCGGCTCCGATTTCACCTGGGAGGTGACTGAGACGCCCCCCTCGTCTTCTCGGTCCCCTTCCCCTCCGCTGAGTTGCTCCGTGTGTGTTCCCACGACTTTGTCCGCTGCCCCATTAACAAGATCCTGATCTCCGTTCGTGATGTTGATGCAGAGCCAGACCCGGTGCCTTCCTTGGAGCAGGTGTGGGTCCTTGTCTACGGCTTGCCTCGTGGTGGTAGGGCGGTGCCGCGGGGTGGAAAGCTTGCCCACATCCTCAAGGCGCGCGATCTCTGAGCCGATGGGCAAGTTGGTGACTGCTGATCTGGCCTCCTTCGAGGATGATGGTCCTGCTCGCATTGAGATTCTCTGCCCCGCTCCGGCAGAGATTGATGGTTTGTCCTTGGTATTCTACTTTGACAAGAAAGGAAAGTGCCTCACCTTCGAGCTTGAGTCCCCGGTTCTTCTCGATCTGCCTGGGCCGGTCCCCGGTGACACTTTGCCTCACCAGGGCGAGGGGCATGGTGGCGATGGGGCCTCATCTGGGGAGAGCTCCTCTGGTTAGGATGATGACGATGAGGTTTCGCCGGCTCCGTCTGATGGGCGGCGGAGTCTGGTGTCTATTGGTGGTGGGTCCTCCTACCCTGCTGGGACGGCCTCTCAGGTGGCGTCGGGTGGTGGGTCTGTGGTCATGACAACCCCCCCTGTCGCAACCCCGGTGGTTGACATGGAGGACGTGGAGGAGGACGTGGTGAGTGTGGGGATGAAGGTGCGCCCCTTGTCATCGCTGCGCTCACCTCGTATGGTCTGCTACTCGCGCTCGCCAGGGTCCCCCCCTTCTCCAGCCTTGGGGCCCCCGGACTTGGAGCCACCTTCGTCCTTGGATCTGGCCTTGGTGACCCCTACTGCGGTGGGTTCCAAGCTTCGGGGCGGGGCTTCTCCGCTGGTGGCGGCCCGTCAGAGTGCGCGGCTTAGCCAGTCCCAGGTCCTTCTAAATGGCCGTGTCCCGACGATCCAGGAGAAGGCCGCCATGCGGGCGGCTGCCCGCGACCTGTCCTCAGGTACTTCCCCCATCCCTTCTATACCTTCTGGTTCTGGTTCCCGTTTCTCTGTGCTTGGTTCCGTTCCGTTGTCCCATGTGGCAGAGGTGGCTACAAATAGTGGCATTGTTTTTCGTGGCGAGAAAGGGCCCATCCTTGAGCAGATTTCTGCTATCTGCGCCAAGGAGCGGCTTGATGGGGCGTTGGTTGAACCCCGTGCTTGTGCTGCGCGTGGTGAGCCCAACACCCTGGCGCACACTGACCCTGGTCATAGAGAGACCAGGGATGGTGCGGCGCCCCCTTTGTAGACCGTGGTGGAGACGCCCACGGCAGTTCCTCCCCCGGTGAGGGTGTTGAGGAACGTAGCAATAATTCAAAATTTTCCTACGTATCACCAAGATCAATCTAGGAGATGCTAGCAACGAGAGAGAGGCAGTGCATCTTCATACCTCTTGAAGATCGCGCAAACGGAAGCGTTACAAGAACACGGATGATGGAGTCGTACTCGCGGCGATTCAAATCGCAGAAGATCCGATCTAGCGCCGAACGGACGGCGCCTCCGTGTTCAACACACGTACAGCCCGGGGACGTCTCCTCCTTCTTGATCCAGCAAGGGGAGAGGAGAAGTCGAGGGAGAGCTCCGGCAGCACGACAGCGCGGTGGTGGAGCTTGTGGTATTCCTGCAGGGCTTCGCCAAGCACTACGGAGGAGGAGGAAGAGTTGGAGGAGGGAGGGGCTGTGCCAGGGAAGGGGTGCTGCTTCCCTCCCACCCTCCCTCTATCTATAGGGTGAAGGGAAGAGGGGCCAGCCCCTCTAGATCCCATCTAGAGGGGGGCCGGCGGCCAGGAGGGGGAGACTTGCCCCCCAAGCAAGGTGGAGGCGCCCCCTCCCCTAGGGTTTCCAAACCCTAGGCGCCTTGGGCCCTTGGGGGGGGCACCAGCCCACTAGGGGGCTGGTTCCCTTCCATATTCAGCCCATTAAGTCCCCCGGGGCAGGTGGACCCACCCGATGGACCTCCGGACACCTTTCGGTGGTCCCGGTACAATACCGATAACCCCCGAAACTATTCCGGAGACTGAAACTGGACTTCCAATATATAAATCTTCACCTCCGGACCATTCCGGAACTCCTCGTGACGTCCGGGATCTCATCCGGGACTCCGAACAACCTTCCATAACCACATACAATTTCCCATAACAACTCTAGCGTCACCGAACCTTAAGTGTGTAGACCCTACGGGTTCGGGAACCATGCAGACATGACCGAGACGTTCTCCAGCCAATAACCAACAGCGGGATCTGGATACCCATGTTGGCTCCCACATGTTCCACGATGATCTCATCGGATGAACCATGATGTCGGGGATTCAATCAATCCCGTATACAATTCCTTTGTCCACCGGTATGTTACTTGCCCGAGATTCGATTGTCGGTATCCCAATACGCCGTTCAATCTCGTTACCGGCAAGTCTCTTTACTCGTTCCGTAATGCATGATCTCGTGACTAACTCCTTAGTCACATTGAGCTCATTATGATGATGCATTACCGAGTGGGCCCAGAGATACCTCTCCGTCATACAGAGTGACAAATCCCAGTCTCGATTCGTGCCAACCCAATAGACTCTTTCAGAGATACCTGTAGTGCACCTTTATAGCCACCCAGTTATGTTGTGATGTTAGGTACACCCAAAGCATTCCTACGGTATCCGGGAGTCGCACAATCTCATGGTCTAAGGAAATGATACTTGACATTAGAAAAGCTCTTAGCAAACAAACTACACGACCTTGTGCTATGCTTAGGATTGGGTCTTGTCCATCACATCATTCTCCTAAATGATGTGATCCCGTTATCAATGATATCCAATGTCCATGGTCAGGAAACCATAACCATCTATTGATCAACGAGCTAGTCAACTAGAGGCTCACTAGGGACATGTTGTGGGTCTATGTATTCACACATGTATTATGGTTTTCAGTTAATACAATTATAGCATGAATAATAGACAATTATCATGAACAAGGAAATATAATAATAACCATTTTATTAGTGCCTCTAGGGCATATTTCCAACAGAGGGAGCTGTGTGGACGCCCCCCCATTCGTCTCAACCCCATTGAACACCGACTAGAGGTGTGTGGTTCTACCTCCCGGTCCACTTCCCTCGGACCGGAGTCTTCCGCTGCCCCCATCCTACGCGGGGGCGGCGTGGCTACCCGGTGAAGGCATCCCCCCGACTTGCGATTGACAGGCGGGCTAGCTCGGCCCCGCTTGCGGGGCCTAGGAAATGCATTGAGGTTATTAAATGAAGATCCTATGTTGGAACATTAGGGGCTTCGGCCTCACTGGCCGGAGACGTCAGCTCATTGAGTATTTGCGTCAGGAGGAGATTGACATTGTGGGACTGTAGGAGACGATCCACCAGGACTTTAGTATGCATGAGCTCCAGGGGCTTTCCCACCATTAGTTTGCCTAGCAGTGGCTGCCTGCTATGGGGCAATCTGGGGGTATTTTGCTCGAAGTTCGGGAGGATGCTTTCTCGGTTGAGGATATGGACCTAGGGGAATTCTTCCTGAGCATGTCCGTCACTGACCGACGAATCCACTTCAGTTGGGAGGTGATTTTCGCCTATGGTCCTGCGGATCATGCTCGCTCTGCCGACTTCCTCGCCGAGCTTAAAAATAAGGTGGAGAGGTGCACCACTCCGGTAGTGGTGGCCAGAGATTTCAACCTCATTAGGTGGGCTTCTGCTAAAAGTTCGCCTAATGTTGATTGGGTCCGCATGTGTCTATTTAACGACTGCATTGCGGACCTTGCGCTCCGTGAGATAGCCCGCGTAGGGGCTAGGTTTACGTGGAGGAATAAACAGGCGGACCCCATCCGGAGTGTCTTAGATTGGGTCTTTGTGTCGGATCAGTGGGAAGTAATGTTCCCATTGTGCTCTCTCAAGGCGGTCACTCGGATTGGCTCCGATCATACCCCCTGCTTTTCTCGTCAGGCGATGAGACCCCCTAGGACCCGTCGCTTCCGCTTTGAGACATTCTAGTTGGAGCAACTGGGTTTCTTTGAGATGGTTCACGACCGCTGGCTAGAGGCGGTCACGTCCCCACCTCGTGTGTTTTGTGCGGTATATGTCTGGCACCATTGTGCTAAATTGTCTCGTCAGTCCATAAGGGCTGGGGGGCAAACCTTGGTGCAGACCTCCGAGCCCGTAAAGGGGCCCTGTTGGATCAGATTATGGTGCTGGACGACCTTGCTGACGGGCAGGGCTTGTCCCCTGACGACTGGCTTAGGAGATACGCCCTCGAGGCCTCGCTCATGGACATTTACAAGGACGAGGAGCTATTCTAGCAGCGTCGAGGGGGGCAGAACTAGCTTCTCAAGGGGGGTGCGAACACTGCCTACTTCCAGGCGATTGCTAATGGCCGCAAGCGTAAGTGTGCCATCCTGTTCCTTTGGATGGGGATGTTCTTCTGGAAAGTCCAGAGGACATCTCCACCCATATTTACTCCTTTTATAAGGAGTTGTTTTTGGCTGAGCCACGCGGAGGCGTCTCTCTCTGCGCTGGCTTCTGGCCGCCTGCTGACCAAGTCTCCAATGTGGAGAATGCGGAACTTACTCTCCCATCCCCCCCTGAGGAGGTGGGCCGAGCGATCGCGTCTATGAAAGCGTGCTCGGCCCCGGGGCCGGATGGCCTCCCGGTAGTCCTTTTCCAGAAATTCTGGGGGATCTTACGTCCGGTCATTATGCCCATGTTCCATGAGTTCTCTATTGGATCCTTGGACATGGCTAGGATTAATTATGGTGTCATATCTTTGATCCCCAAAGTAGTTGTGGCGACGGATATTTGGCACTTCCGCCCCATCACGGTGATGAATGTGTTGGAGCGAATCTTTGCGAAGGTTTGCACAACTCGCTTATCCCCGGTGGCGGAAAGGATTGCTCACCCCCTTCAGTCCGTGTTCTTAAAGGTTTGACGGATCCACGACCGAATTCTTGCCCTTCATGAGATCGTCCACGGGGTGGTGTCGAAGGGACTTAAGGGGGTCTTCCTCAAATTGGACTTCCAAAAGGCGTATGACCATTTGGACTGGTCCTTTTTGAGGTTGGTGATGGAGCGTCGAGGTTTTGACGAGAAGTGGTGTTCCTGGATCATGCAACTGGTCAGATCCGGGAACACGACGATCAACATCAATGGCAAGGTGGGACCCTTTTTTCAAGCTTCCAAAGGGGTAAAGCAAGCGGATCCTGTCTCCTCCTTGCTTTTTAACCTCGCATTTGATGCTCTTGCGAGCATCTTAGATAAGGCCAAGTCGGCCGACCACCTTAAGGGTGTAGTTAGCCACCTCATCCC
>NC_041393.1:126833912-126841567 GCF_002162155.2 Triticum dicoccoides
ACTCATCTACAGTATGCGGATGACACCATGATTATGGTGGAAGGCTCGGACTCGAACATTGTTAATCTTAAGTTCCTTTTGCTCTGCTTTGAGGAAATGTCTGGACTTAAGATTAATTTTGATAAGAGCGAGGTGGTGGTCCTTGGCTATTCAGAGGCTGAGCAGCGTCGGATCGCTGACAACCCCAAATGTAGGCTGGCATCCTTCCCCATATCTTACTTGGGGATGCCCCTGGCTGAGTCCAGGATCTTGGTGAGTGGGTATGATCCGCTTGTGGGACGAGTAGCATCCCGTGCGGAGCCCTGGTGCGGTGGGTTCACTTCTAAATGTAGCAAAACTGTCCTCATTAGCTCTAACCTTGCTAGCCTCCCCATGTATATGATGGGGATGTACATCTTACCGGAAGGTGTGCATAGCTCCTTTGACAAGGAGCTGGATAGGTTATTCTGGCAGGCAGGAGATGGTCGGGCCAAGTACCATATTGTGAAGTGGGCTGACATTTGCTTGCCGAAGGATCGAGGTGGGTTGGGCATCCCTGCATCACGCTGGATGAACGTTGCGCTTATGTTGCGTTGGGTTTGGCAGATCTTGCGGGGAGATGGGGGGGGGGGGTTGTGGCTGCAGCTGGTTGAGTCCAAGTACTTGCAGGGTCAACTCCTCATGGCTTGCTATCACTTAGCTAGGTCCCAGTTCTGGAAATCTATTCATGCCATCAAGGAAGATATTAGGTTGGGTGTGCGTTTCTCGGTTGGCAATGGCTCTGGGACCCAATTTTGGTTGGACCCCTGGCTCGAGGGCGAGCATGTCTGCTTGCGGTTCCCGCGGCTCTTTGCGATTTGTGATTACCCGGCCATTCTTGTATCTGCGGCTGCGTTGGAGGAGGGGTGGAACATTGCGTTCCGCCGCTCATTCGGTTCGGGAATGTACTAACCTGAGGTAAGCCCCTCTTCCTCTGTCCCTGGACCCTGACTCTGTTTCTTGGAGCCTTTCTCCTTCAGGTGAATTCTCTGTTAGTTCGGCCTATCAGGCATTATGCCGTATGCCGGTTCTATAGTGGTTATCCCCATTGTGGAAGGCACCGCTGTCCTGAAGATTAAGATTTTTGTATGGCAGCTTCTCCGTGACCGTCTGCCTTCGGGGACAGAGGTACTGAAACGCCATGGTCCGGGCAATGGCCTTTGCCCTTTGTGCCATGTCCCAGAAACGGGAACACACATTTTGTTTTCTTGCGTAGCAGCGCAGACACTTTGGTGGTTTGTTCGTGAGGCTCTAGGGCCAGAGTGGGAGGCTCAGGACCTTGCAGAGTTTCTGCAGGTTAGGGCTACTTAGGTTGGCCGTACTGTTCTGGCTCATCTTTGCGGCTATGATGTGGACTCTCTGGACTACTCGCAACAAGATGGTGATTGAGCGGGTGTTCCCGCGGCGTGCTTCTGACTCGTTCTTCAAATTTCTTGCCTTCCTGCAGCGCTGGCATCCGCTCGCTGGGCCGAGGAATCGTGATCGCATTCAGCTTTTCCTGGACGCCCTGGTGTATATCGCGCGTCGGCTTTCCGACCGCTCGCCGGTCCCGTAGCTTGCCCCTGGTGGCCTTTCTGTTTCTTCTTCTTTCATTTGGGCGTCTTTGTGTTGTGGCCCCAGCATTTCTCCTTTATGATTGTGTTTGAGTTGTGGTTGTGTGGACGTATACTTTATCTATAAAGTGGGGTGAAAGCCTATTTCGAGAGAAGAGAAGACTACCCATTTTTGAACAGTTAGGGGGACCACCTAAATTGATCACATTCAGATAGTAAGAAAAACCAGATCGAAAATCTTGATCCGTCCATGAGGAAAACCGGGTCGAAGACCATATAGGCCAAGGGGCAATAAATTCTGCCAAAGCAATAATAAGGGTAACACAAAAACACCACAAACATATTTACAACACAACGCAGAAAACCACTACTAGAGGACAGGTGGATGGGGAGCAGAAGAGATTATGATGCACTCCCTCAGTAAAGAAATATAAGAATGTTTAGTGATCTAAACGATCACTAAACGCTCTTATATTTCTCTACGAAGGGAGTAATAGTATTGACTTTAGAACATGACTCCATCTGCACAAGCAAAGTGGAGTTAATTACTTCGGATCCCCTGCTCCATCTGCAAGGTGAAGATAAGGCCTCAGTTTGCAGAGCACACACTCAAGGACCTGCCCTGCTATATTTTCTTCAAGGCAAGGACGACGACGGTGAACTTGGTCTTCTCCTTCTCGAGGTGCCCGGCGACGCGACACGTGTACTCCTCAAACAGCGCGTCGAGTATGTCTTCTCCGAAATGGCTCGCGACTAGGGACTCCATAACCGATCTGATGCACTTGGCAGCGTTGACGCTGCTGCGGGCGCTGTCGAGCACGCCGTCCCCTTCCGAGTCGTCGTAGGGGTCCCAGTTCTGCTCGAACAGCTTGATGTGAGCTATGTCGAAGGCGCCGCTTTCCTTCACCGATGCCGTCACTTCGCCGACCGACGGCCCGTAGGCCGGTAAATTGAAGGAGCTTACTTTCTCCTCCTTCACAAGGCCCTATATGCATTATGACTTTATGAGCAAATTGACTTAAATTCACTTGCTGTAAAACTGAATGTTAATTAGGAATTAGTATAATTTGATATGCTCTACTCTTATTTACCTCCACGACAAGAGACTGTAGAGACTGCGAAAGCAAGCCAAAGAGATGGTTGAGATCTCCGCTATACACATCCTCGTCCTTCCTTCCAAGAAATGTTAGCACCACTTGCCCGCCGAACGCAAGTTCTTCGTGGCGAAGCCTCAGGAACAGAGAGAAATCCTTCCTGAACTGCTCTTGGAATAGCTTCACCACCGACGGTGGGGTATTTTTGGCGATGTACATGTTCTCTCCATTTAGGTACACTTCTCGTTTGCCCTCAAGACCCTCCGGCACCTATGTATACACATGTCAACGAGTAGAATTTCATAGATATCAAATGATGTATCTCTCGGTGACTCAGACTTATTTTAAGTTTAATAAAATGTAGTGTGCATCATATGCTGCAGAGGCTGGGGTTATCCCCTTTTCAAAACAAAATCACTTGTGTATTTCAAGGTACCTGAGAGCGCCAATGTAGGCAGTAGGAGGAGTGGAAGAGATGAACACTTTGACGAGGAAAAAGCCTGACGTAGTACGAGTCTGGCAGCCCGGAAACGTAGTACGGAGGTAGTGTATCTCCATTCCGATCCATTTCAGCTGACCTCTTGAACTGTTCGAGTGACCGGAAGAGCTGGTTGAAGTCGTTTCCTGGCAGGTCATTCAGGAAGAACTGAACCTCCACATGATCACCCTGGCCACCGAGCTTACTACTATGGTCAGCTATGGCGTTGATCACATTCGAGACGAAGATCAACGCGTTTGGTCCTGAGGAACAGCCGAGATCGGCGACAACCATAGTTTGGGGGAGAAGAGCCGTGTACACTTCTTTTACAGACTTCTCAATGACCGGCATTGTCTCTGCAATAACAATCAGCTGGCACCACACCCACACATTTTAGTACAATACTTCTTTTTTCGAATGTTGGTAGTTGATCTATCAAATTCATTGATCAGGAAAAAGAAGGTTGGTCCAGTTTATAAGGAAAATCAGACCCAAAAACCATACAAATGGCGCCATTCGGCAAACAACACACACACCCTCATGAGCCACGGGTCCCTCTGATCGGATCCACCTCCAGAAACGATGCCCCAAAGAGAGAACGCGACGCCAAATAGCGCCGCCATCGTCCGATCTAAACTAGATCAAGGGTTTCCTCCGGAGCACGTTGGGAAAGGCAAGATGAGAGCAGCTACATCGATGCCTCCAACGAGGGAGCGACGCCAGAAAGCGTCGCCATCGACGATTCCGGCCGCAACCGGAGTACGACTTTCACCGGCAGTCTCACCTGCATAGCCCGAACCCAGGATCCGATCAGCCTACAAACCGAACCACTATCCCTGCCTCCACGGCCAACCGCACCTCCCTGACAAGCTCGACGTGCTTCCAACCTTACATCCGCATCCCCCACTGGACGGAGGATGCAACCCCTAGCAGCGCCATTCGTCTCCCATCGGAAGGATGCAACCAAGCACAACGCCATTCGTCTCCCCGAGGATGCAACGCCTGCCGACCATTCCTCTCCCGACAAAGGATGCAACAACTGCAGCGAGGCCATTCCTCTCCCTCCAGCCACCACCATCTCGTCCTCCCACCTGAAGCAGCGTCGAGCTTGCCGAACCACCAACAGAAGGATGCAACACCGAGCTAAGGTGTCATTCATCCCCCGCATCTTCTCCCGCGCCCACGCCTTGGCGCAGCAACACCACCGCGCCCTCACCCGCGCGAGCCCAGATCCGGACCACACGCCCACGGCGGTGCCAGCCGCGCCAAACGCGAGGCAGTGGCGCAACAGATCCGTGCTGGCCACCACCCATGTACCCGTCCGGCAGCACCGCAACGCCCCGGAGCAAAGACGACGAGACGCGGCCTGCCAAGGCCCAGATCTGGCCCGGCCACCACGAATCACAGGTCTTCGCCCCCCAGGGACCTCCACGCGCCGGCGGCGACTCGCCTGCAAACCACCGCGCCGCCCCCGCGCTCCTCGCCGCGCCGACCCGCCCTGTAGCCCGCCGACGCCCGCCGCTTCGAGCCACCGCCGGGCCGAGCGAAACCACCCGCGCCCGCAATGCGTCAGAGAGAGCTGAAGCCCCGCCGCCTCAGTTGCCGGGAGGCACCCTCCGACAGCGGCGAGACTAGGAGGAGGGGATGGGTGTCGTGGCGGCTAGGGTTTTCCCCCCGAGCCGCCTCATGGGAATATGTGTTCCCCTTTAGTTTGGTCTATTTAGAAGCGTCGCTATAATATGTTTTTAACAATTAAAGAGTTCCCAATTTCTTCCAGGTTATTCACTTGGGTACACAATGGATTCGATGCATGGCCTTTGCTTCAGCAAGAAGAGGCGAAGGTTAGGTGAAGCCACTTGAAGACGGTGCTTGGACTTTATTCGATCGGTTTTGGATGCTCGTCCAGTAATAGGATTTCTAATGTATATCTGTGCCCTGCATATTTATTACTCCCTCCGTCCAGGCGCATAGAATTTTTTTTTATGAGCTGCACCACGACCAAGATACACGAACATAGGCCAGCGTTATGTTTGATATTGTGGAAACGAGCTTATGGCATGCCCGAAGGCTGTGTTTGGTTTGTATCACCAGGTGGAATGTAATGGGTCTGACCCGCACCCAGGACTCGTTCACGTGTTTGGTTGGGTCGAGGAAGGAGAACCAACTCGTTCCCAGAAACCGAATATTCGCTTGATATGCGAAATCCACTCATACCTCCAAATCGGAGGAACGACGCAATATGGGTCACTCGCCCACGTGCATGAGGATGAAAGGATTGAACTTTTCCTGCGTGAAAAGGGTAGCCGAGAAGTTAACGAGTCTGCATGGGAAGCCGAAAGGCTCTGTGGGTTAAGGGATATTACTCCCGCCCTTCCGGTTTATGGGACTTATTTTAAAATTTTAGTTTTTTTTCATTTTATAAGTCTCAATAATATTGCTCTTCATTACATGTTCAGATTTTAAGATGCATTAAATCGCTGCATACGATGATTAAGAGAAAACTCACAAATGAATATAATTTTTTGGTCATTTATTGGACATGCATTGCAGTTAATGCATTCGTAAACACATTTATAAAGAAAACAAGTGCATTAATTGTATACTTTCGTAAACTACAAAAATTATACACCACTCACTAGCTACCTTTATTGGTGAGATTTTGAAATTGAGCCCTATAAACCGAAAGGGAAGGAGTAATTACAATCATGAGTTACTCCCTCTGTCCGGGTTTATTAGGGCATGTACAATGCATAGCCTCAAGGTGATGCCTCACATGCCATGTAGGATCGGATATGACGTAAAGTAGGTTCGGATAGGGAAGCAAGATCCTCTCCAGGAGGCGGGTGCTTGAAGAGAAAAAGCGTGGTCCGATGACAAAAGCTGAAAAGGTTGGAGTGAAAAGTAGAGATGCATATGTACTAGAGTCTTTATTTTTTATTTTTTAATGAGGCCCACTAGTGATAGCTTGCATTGGAGAGAGAAAGTTAATGTAGCTGCTTCAAATTACTTTTTGTCATGGGGCATATGTATACATATGCCACCATTGTACATGCCCTTAGGCCTCTTAGCATCACAAGTATGTTTCTTTTTATAAGGCCTCGCTTTGGAAAGGAGCATGCATGCAACCATTTCATTGGTTGCATTGAAAGCCATGGTTGTTGGTGCCATGACTGAGAAATTAATACACTTCATGTGTGCTTTTTCATTGGCTGCATGCATGTGAGAGAGTGCATTGAGAGTGGAATTGAAGAATTAATGTGAGCAAATTATTATGAGGGTGTTTGGTTCCAATGGACTTATTTTAGTTTGACTAAAAATAGTCTTTTTAAGAGGCTAAAGTTCCAAGCACCCCTGACTAAAGAGGGGCTAGAATTAGTCTTGAGACTATTTTTTTTAGTCAGGGGTACCCTACTAAAATGTGGATTAGTCCTCTCTCTCCTCATTTAACTCCTCTCCTTTAACACATGCGAGTTCTGGATTGGAGGATTTGGAGAATAATAAATGCTCATTAACTTGATTTTAGTGTCTTTAGTATTTGGATCCAAGCATGGGTAAGGCTAGCAAGTTTTAGTCCCACTACGTTTAGTCATGGACTAAAACGTATCCAAGCACCCTCTATGTGTCTTAGTCTAAGAAAAGTTGTCTTTAGGCCTAATAAACCCGGACGGAGGGAGTAGGCATTTGCGACAAATACAATCTGAAGGAAAAGCAACAATAAAATTCGAATGGAAGCCTTTGTATTCTAAATAATGTATGAAAACTTATGCTATATGAAAGAAACTGACAGAGTAATAAAAGGTAATAGTTATAGCATATAATTCCATTACTCCTGATATGATTTTAATATTACTCATGCGGGATGATAAAATATCTCAACCTGATGCAAGGTAAATTTAAGTTACTAGCTAATTTTCTGTGCGTTGCAATGCGAGCTTAGATCTTCTAGTTGGCTAGCCCGTGATTTACGAGTCCATATTAGTGTCATTGTGTAAAAGAATAAGATTTTATTTGCTAAACCCTTACTGTATTTGGCAATCACCTATAGATTTACCCCCAAAAATGGTAAGTCAATAAGAGACGCAAAAGTTGATGTGGTTTTCAGGAAAAAACGGTGTAAAACTCAGAGATAAGAAGAAAAGAAACATAACAGAAAGGAAGATGGGAGATACGTAAGGCTGGATGAAGGACGGGCGGACAACAGAACTTTACGTTCTTTTCGAATAGGAGAGATAGCAATTTCTTAACTTTTAATGTAACCTTGGCTGCAACTAGAGAAATGCTATGCGTAAAGGATATCTGTGCATGATAAAAAATAAGATGGAAACTTACTGGTCGCCTTGAATTCTTGGTGTAGCTACTTTCTCCTTCCCCTTTGGACATATAAAAATCACGTTCCATATTCATCATCTAGTTTCTGATGTTGTCAACAGAACCTCCACTATGTTCCGTGATCTCTTTATGCGAGGTGCCACTAATTTATAGGAGCAGGCAAACGAACTGTGCTAGATTCCC
>NC_041393.1:126842125-126875026 GCF_002162155.2 Triticum dicoccoides
CGGGATACTATATGTTGTCCACACAATGCGTGATGCTTTTTTATCTAAAGAACATGTGGCTTTGGCCTTTGATTGGCGATCTCATCCTCTCATCTAAGAGAATAGACTTTTCCAACTCCCATGTGTTGAGTCGGGATGGACCATGCATGTTCCAATCGTTATTCATTCTAGGATTGCTAACAATTATATGGGTGTTTTTCTGTTGCCTGCAGTATTCTTATCCCCAAACCATCGGTTGGCATTCCCAAGTGAACTGTGCAAGGTGGGCGATAGTTTTTTTTTGAGTGGGAAAGCCTCTAGATGATTTATTGCTTTGTCAACAGGGTTACATCGTGTAAAACACTTTACATCGTGTAAAACACTAGATCATTGACGGTGCGCGTTGTCGCACCCGTCTATTTTTTCGATAGAACAGTGCAATTTGCAAATAAAAAAGCCTTTCATACATGAGCATGATGCATACATGACTATTCAACTTACGAAGTCATGAGAATTTAGTTGTACTTCTAGCCAAATAATGTTGCGACATTTTTCGCTCATAGGACTACTCACAACATGCAAACTCTGTGATATAGAAGCATACATGATTAGAGACGGTGATCTTTCATTTCATAGCTAGCACGTGCCAGAATGATCTATGAGATAAAGAATAAACCAAACATCAAAGCAGCAAATTTAGTAAAATATGACACCTCAGGATTTATCAAAAGAAAGTGAGACCGACATGTAGATTTTGATAGTGAACTAATTCATTTCTGAGGCCTAAAATCCGTTTTGGGCCTATTCAATTGGTTTCAAATCTACATGCGAAATATGTACAACAGGAAGAACACCCTGAGGATCTACATAAGACAGGAGAGAGATTACAGGGCAAGTTCTATGTCTATGAGCTAAACCAAAATAGCTAAAGACAGGTCAAACTGATGAGCTACATTATGAGCAATACCAGTGATTTCCCTAGAGATGTGAAACACCCGGAGTTGCCTTGTACAAATCAGCAACAAGCTTTCTGACTGCACAAGGAACAGAGTCAACAGTGGCATTCCTTTGCGCCCCCACCTTGGCGAGGGTGAGATTACTGTGAGAAGAGTGGGCTGGGAGACTTAGAGTAGCTGAGATTATCTTTGAGAAAAACACCAGCGTTCCAAATGCCTGGAGTGGTGAAGAAGTGTCTGGTGCATATGCTTCAATATGTACCTGAATGCTCTCTTCTTCCTGCAAAACATTGAGAAAAACACTGATGCCCGTGGCTGTGTTGCCATTAGTTAAACCTGGACTTTTTTAGCTTTTCAAAGATGCATCAGAGTATATCTTAGCTCCTAAAATAAGGCCATTTCTAATGGTGTATCCCTGCTGTAGCCTCACATTAGCCATTAATGTGAGACATGATACACAAGGCAAAAAAACCAGTTGGTACATCCCAATTCAAATACAAGAACATCACATCAGTTGGGTTTCTGAATACCGACTACAACCTTGCACCCCAAGTTCTCAAGAGTATGTGAACTCACCATCGTTGAGTCTAATATAGGTCTGAAGTCAACATCTATGAACCAAGAGCTAGCACATCAGAATGAATTTTTCTATATGGATGCATACGTCAAAAGAGAAGCCATTTCCAAGATCAAACATCCTCACAATTGGTACTCTATAGGGGTGATAATCATCTGCCTAGAACAATTTAATTTATAGAATCTGCATAGAACAATTTAACTTAGAGCACGCTGGAAGATCAGATCAAGAAATAAATAATTTTAGAAAAGAATTAATAGCCGCTATTCATCGCAGATCAGAAATTGAAGAATTCCCAACTGTGCCAAAACTGAAGAATTCCCCAAATCAAAAAGCCAAATCATTCTCCAAATCGTAGGATTCCCCAAGAACCAATTGACCACAACCAGTATGGAGATCGACTGCACAAAATTAAGGTCGGGGGATATTATAACACCGTAATCATGGGTGGAAGAAGGGATATGAGTAGTATAGAAAAGGAAACAAATGTAAATTGCTGCTAGAGGTCCCGTTGCTGGAGTAGGAACGGTGATAGGACAGAGGTGAGGAGGCATATATGTACAAGCACATGTATTGAAGAAAATAAAAAGTCACGCATGCATCACCCGCCATGAATGCCTCCAAAAACTGAAGATTGATTGCTTCCTTAAAATACTAATGAATCGGTTTCGCCGGTCGAACCGACGAACAGACAAACGCCCGTGTAGCCTCCCCACGGTCGCCTCCGTAGCTAGATCTCCGCTTGCATCGGAAGATAATCTGGACACGGTCGCTTCTTTTTTTCTCGCTTCTGTGCCCCTGCATCGGGAGTCGATGAAACCGACGGCTCCTCTGTGCGTGCGGCTCCAGCTCGCGTCGGCACTTTTTTTAGCAACTCCTCGCAGTTCGCTCCCATCCCTCAAGTGGTAGAATGGGCTGGCCGACGGCCCAGTGCACTGGAGGCTTTTGTTTCGGCCTCTGGAGCAGCAGCCCATAGGACAGTTGGGCTAGATTTAACATAGTGCGGGATAGATTGTTTTCCGGACCAGATCCGATGGCCAAGGAACTCCCAGATCAATAAAACGGACGGCCGAAAACCGAAATCGCCGTGAGGGCAAGGATTAGGTGCGGTTATACTGTCCTTAATAAGGCAATAAAAAGGATGGTGGATCACCCTCCCAGCTAAACTCCAACTGATTATCATAAGCATGTTTTGCAAGATGATGAGCCACCTGATTGGCTTTCCTGGGACAAAACTCAAAAGAGATACCATCAATCATCTGGGCTTTCGCAAAGCATTCCACTAAGGTTGCAGTATATGGACTGAACATATCAACCTCACCCTTGCATGCATTTATCAATTTCAACGAGTCAGATTCAATAATATTTGTGCAACCCAACCTCTCGAGCAGCTCCAGCCTCTTCAACATTGCCAAAGCTT
The DNA here is from genome assembly GCF_002162155.2 of Triticum dicoccoides. Lineage (NCBI taxonomy): Eukaryota > Viridiplantae > Streptophyta > Magnoliopsida > Poales > Poaceae > Triticum > Triticum dicoccoides. The sequence continues at coordinate 126,845,058 of NC_041393.1, forward strand.
CTGCTGAGGTGGGCGATAGTTTTGTATTTCAGTGTTGGTCGAACTCTGGTTTCTTCTGATTTGCACACCGAAATTGACCTGGCCCACGTTCTGAAAATGTAGCTTTTCATATCCAGAAAATGATATTTTTGAAGGCATCAATGAATTCGACGAGAAGTCTGGCCTTCTTAGGCGGAAAATGACATTTCGAAGGCCGCAAAGATGAGTGCTTAAGGGAGAAATACTTTTATTTGCCACATTACACTCACGCGGTGCTTAGAAAAGAATTTAGGTGTTTGGACAGGCTCCACGGTGTCCGAGAATGTAACCACCTTTTCTAGGTACTGGAGGTAGTGCTCTATTGATGCTTCTTTGTTTATTGTTCATGCAACACTTTCCTTTTAGGTCATCTTCAATGCCGACCCTCGAATCAGACCGTATCCGTTTGTGTATCGGTGAGGACCGATCTGCTTAAAGTGATGCGGAAGCTGGTCATTCAAAGCTAACCGCAAAACTTTTGCTTGCTTTTTTTGAAGTCCGCAAGCTCAAAATGACCGCATATTAAATTGTAGTTCTAAATATCACAATAAAACAAAGTTTTCATATAAACATAGTTCAAACTTGAAACCAACTAGCCCATATGTTCTAATTGTCCCCTTTAACATCCCACATGTGCTCAATCAAATCTTTCTTGAGTTACTCATGAGTTGCTCGATGTCGAAACTGTTGATGCATTTGAACAAACTCATCGTGGGCTTCTTATATAGCCCTCATATTGCCTTTGTAGAGCTTTTGGACAAGTCTTCCATCGCCAATGCATGTAGCCAAGAGATCCGAGCATACTTGGCCACCGTCTTGCTTCAGACATTGGCAAGAGCCTCTCAATGTCCGCAATAATTGGTTCTCTCAAGTACTGAGGTCCAAACACCTCGACAACGCAGTAGATAATCTGACTATGGCCTTTCTGCATGTGCTCTCAGACATTCGGAGGTATTCGTCCCATGAATCTGCGACTGTGCCATATGCAAGCATCCGCAATGCGTCCGTGGACTTCTGGTAACCACAGAATCCAATCCTTCCTATGACATCCTTCTTTAAGCTGAAGTAGTCATCAAAGGAGCAGACGCCATGATAGAGGCGATCCAAGAAACTTTTCGCATCTGAAAGCGCCGACAAAAATTATCAGTGAATACGGCATCGGGGGCAAAGTAGTTGTTCATCAGCGTCAAATGGCACTGTGCCCTATTCAGATTGAGCACTTGATGGCCCTTGATCGATACTGTGAAATAGAGAACATGCTCTTCTGCTTGCTCTGTGTCTCCAAGGACATCCTGCAGGGGGCCGTTTCATTCTTGTAGTCCTCCTTGTCGGACGACTCAACTTAGTGCTCGTATATGTACTGCATGTCTGAATCCACAACTTTAAAGAAACAACAATTTTTTTTAGCACCGGCATGTCACAAACACTTGCTGGGCGTGGTGACTGCCGTAGGGGCGGATGGTACCTGCAAGGCGGACGAACGAGAGGTGTGGACCGACGGCAGAGGACAAGCGACCTGGGGGCCTGGTGTAGCGGTGGAGGTCGTAGAGTTCCGATAGGGTCTTGGCAAGCGGCTGGGGTGGTAGAGCTGCGCGTTGACGAGAGAGAAAGCAGATGCAAAGAAAGAGGGAAGGATGAAGATGTGGGAGCCGGTGTGGTTTTGGGTGGCCGGAGGTGTCGGAGCCTACGTCGCTGGTATTTGAACTTAGGCAAATCCCCCTAGTTTGCTTCTGGTTTGCGGAAAAACGGACATGCAAACTGGTCCACGAGATCGATGCGGGGCGCCATTGGATGACAAACTACGTTCGGACAACTGGATCCGGACACTTGTGGGAGGTTTGAGGGCCTTATTTGAAGATGCCCTGAACCACTTATCTCGAAGTACCCTACTTTTTATATGAAGAGTTTTCAAGAGCACTTGTGCTGACTACCAGCTGCTTGTTGTTGTTATTATAAACCTCAAATTAAAAAAACAAGTTCTTACTCAAAGAATATTTGTATAAGCTACTTAGCTAGGAAGGTGTTTTGGCAAGGGTTGCTGCATAACAAATCTCAAATAGATGTTAAGCCTACTGTTTCATCATTTTGGAGGGTCTTGATGAAATCCAAGCCATCTTTTTCTAAGAGATATTTATTTAAGGTTGGTGACGGCTAATCGACGAGTTTTTGGAAGATGTCTGGTTGGGTGACACTCCATTAGCTCAACAATATCTGACCCTGTATAATATTGTATTTAGAAAAGAGGATTCGGTGGTTTTTGTTCTTGGGGCTAGCGCTTCGACCATCCAATTCTATGAGGCACATTATTAGGCGACAAATGGACTAAGTGGATCCATGTGATTTCTAAGTTAATGCCAATTAATCTAACTCAGATGTCAGATTCGTACCAGTGAAGGTTAACCACTAACGGTGTTGTCACTGTGAAGTCTATGTATGTGGATCTTCTAGATTCTGGAACTATTTTTTTGCAAAACATATTTGAAAAACAAAGGTTCCTTCTAAGATAAAAGTTTTCATGTGATTTTAATAGACAAAAGTAGTTCTCACCACAGATAACTTTGCTAAGTGTATCTGTCATGACAGCAGAAAATGTTGTTTTTCTCACCAGGAGGAGATAATTCATCATTTATTTCTGTCATGCCTGTTTACTACCTTGGTCTAGCGCACCATTCATATTGTATACAATTTAGCACCGCTAACGAGTATTCCAAATTTGTTTGGAGACTGGTTAGGTGGTATTCATCATAAGCCGAAGGGTCAAATTCATGTGGGAGTTTGTGCCATTCTCTGGGCAATATGAAATTGCCAGAATGACTGTGATTTTAACGAATAATCTACTCCTAATTTCTCACAAGTTATAAACATAGCTATAACTTCAATCTGTATGTGGTCATCACTGCAGCATGTGGATGCACAGGCGCTTATGGCCTTTGGGTGCAGCCGGCTGGAAATGATTGCGCATGCTTTATTCAAGTAGTTTGATTGGAGATCCACTCATAGATTAATTATGTAGATGAGCTATGTAATCCTGGGTTCGACTGGTTGTAATCATGTGTTCTTTTTCTTTATTTATTTTACTATCTGGTACCCGGTGACTTAAACTTGATACATGTTTAATAAAATGGTTGTGTATATGCTCAGATGCAGAGCCAAGGGTATTCCCGTTTTTGGAAAAAAAATGAAGCTCCTTACCAGAAGAGGTTGGAGCAAGTGAGTTAGATTAATTGGCATTAACTTAAAAATCAACAAGCTGGCTCTAAAGCCCTTCCCAGTGCTCCACGGTGGACAGGTGCTAAGCAATGCCACATAAGCGAAAAAATGACATGGCACAACAATTAAAGAGGAGAGAGAGCACTTTGATGACCCCAGGAAGAACCAATGCCAAGCACGTGAACCTAGGCAAACCACTTAAATGAAACAATTTGACCAATGGATGAAAGACTTTAGGAACTCACTCATTAAATATAGTGTGCTTAGCAACAACAAGTTAAGCATCTATGCATTGGGGAGTTGAGTTGCTAAGGTATTTAATGTACTTAACACCTCATCTAAGCACCTTTGCATTGAAAGAGGCCTAAGGCCTCGCTGGCTGTGGATGGAGCAAGTGATGGCAGAGAAACCTTAGAGGGAATTCAACATTCAAGTTGTTGGGGAGTCGATGGCCGTATACTACATAAGGACCAAAGCCAAACATGGCAATGGGGCTAATGTCATACTTCCTCCGTCTTAAAATTCTTGTCTTACATTTGTCTAGATACGAATGTACATCTAACACTAAAACGTAACTAGATACATCTGTATTTAGACAAATTTAAGACAAATTTTTTAAAACGGAGGGAGTATGTTGGAGGATCGATGGTTGGACAATGGATACATTGGAGAGTTCGCGCCACACCTACATGCTTATGGGATAAGCGGGCGATCAAAACTCGGGACGGCCTCGGAGATGGATGGTATGGTGGGAGGACGTCAACCCGGACATGTCGGCGCAGACGCTAGCTTTGCGATAAGGGTCTGTGTAGGACACATCTAGATGTGACATAATTATGTCACACTTGATGTCCACTATTTTTGTGATCTATTTTTTTTGTCCCAGCTTTTTCCCCCCTTGTTGCAGAGTTATTTGTGGGAGGTTAGATGTGACATTCTTAAAAAACATCTAGATGTTAATTAGACAAACTGTTACGATAAACTAGGGCATTGAGATGAATGACTATACTGAGGGAAAAAAAATTATATGAGAGCAGGTCTCATTCACCAGCCGGTTAGACCCACTCCGATGGCTGCCACGTTGCCTCCACAATCTCAAAGCACGAACCCCTCCTCCCGTCAATTTCGATTCCCAACTACCGATTCCTGCTGTACCATATACGTATCCTAAGCTCTTGTATTACATACGAAAAAAAAAATGAAACTTCATGGGCACTAGCACCCACGGATTTATTGATATAGAAGAAGTACGTATCCTAAGCTCTTGTATTACATACGAAAAAAAAAAATGAAACTCCATGGGCACTAGCACCCACGGATTTATTGATATAGAAGAAGCATCCCTCATGAGAATTCCAGAAATTCGTCCCCGACGTGGATCGAACTCTGGTCGTTAGGTTTACAATCATGCGCCCCCAACCACTGGGCTATGCCCGCGTCCTTAAAAATGAAACTCCATGGGCACTAGCACCCACGGATTTATTGATATAGAAGAAGCATCCCTCATGAGAATTCCAGAAATTCGTCCCCGACGTGGATCGAACTCTGGTCGTTAGGTTTACAATCATGCGCCCCCAACCACTGGGCTATGCCCACGTTTGTATTACATACGATACGTACGCAACTTCTCCTCCTTTTGTTCTCGACCATGGCGGCGCCAAACGATCTCGTCGCCGGCAGCTACGCGGCAGCACCATTCTACCATGGCTTTTCGTCCATGACCACGCCGTACGACCATGTCGCCGGCGGCCAGTCGGACTGCTCGACCATGGCGGCCGGGCGGGCTCCTCTTTGACGGCGGTTGTAGACCAGGACCAACTGCTCGTCGACGACGGCCGCGCCCCAAGACGCTTCGAACTGCTCCTTGCTGCTCTACCTCAACGTCATGAACCTGTTCGTGTCCCTGCTGCAGCTGCTGCGGGCACCGGATAGATGAGGGCACCTGAGCCTCCTTGGCTTGATTTGAGTGCTTTTGCTTGTCCATCTCACAGCTTAATGAGTGCCCACGGATCGCTGCAATAGGCATGTACAGGTGCATGAGTACTGCTTGCTTGCGTGCATACGTCAGTTTGCTGGGATGGTACACATGGATTTCATACTCTTAAAACTGCATAATCTTCAACATTATTATCTGAAGTACTTTCAAGTTTAATTCTATAAGTTTAATGCTATAACATTTTGGCCAAGCACCACAGATGCTCATTGTTTAATTCAGGCAAGTAGGTGATTGACTAGAGTAGATGCTCAAAGTTGAGTGTTGTATAGCTGCTGGTCTTTATTTTTTGTTGCAGTAGAATTTGTCCTGGATCTTAGGTTGCAGTAGAATTATCATTGTTTAGTTGGCGACATGCATAGGTTGTAGTTGTTATGCTGTTTGTTGATGTTTAAAATTTGCCCTTTCTAAATTGGAATTCTTCAGAGAGTAACAATATATGTGTTTGCTATATTGCGGGAAGGTCAGAATTGTGGTTTTCTTGGGTGGGTTGACCCAGAGTGGTCTCCCACAATGCAAAATGCATTGTTGAAGCTTTGGGAAATGTATGAAGACAACAGAAGTGGTAGGAGGAAGGATAACCTGGAGAGTTCACTTACTATTCACCACCTTACAGAAGAGAAAAAGAATCTGGAGGCCAACTATGACAAACTAGTTGAAGATGTTCATCAACTTCTCAATGCCCAGGAGGACAGGGTGCTGGATTTCAGCTATGTGCAGGCTAAAATACAGGGTGCTATGCAGAAGAGATCTGAGGTTACCAATGCAGCTGTTGCTGGCATGAAGACTGAGTTGGAGAAGAAAGAGGCAGAGAACTTAAAGCTGCAAGAGAAATATGATGTGCTTATGAACCTGGTAGAAGCTCAAGGCAGTGTCATTAGTAACCTAAAGATGAATCATTTCAAAGAGAAGGAAAAGCTAAGTGAAGTCAATAGGAATTTGAAGATTCAGGTTGATGAGCTCACCAAGTCCGAGAAAAAACTCACTGAAGAGAATCTGCAGTTGAACCTTCACATGTGTGTTCTCAAGAAGGGACATGAGAATCCCATAAAACGCAGGGATGAGCTCAAGCTACAGATTGCTGATTAGTTGAAGGCACTGGAGAACAAAAACTAGTACAACAAGCTGCTATATACAAACAATTTTTAACCCCTTTCTGCGATGACATTTTGAACCGTCGCCTAGTGAGTGTGGGCGATAGGGATGTCCTTCCCACACGATCCAGAAACCGTCAGGGGTAGGCCCTCTGGTCACACACACTGCGCAAAATGAGCTCATGCGCGATCGGGCTAGCCATCACATACTATTATACAAACCCAATCGTTTCCGTTCGTAAGTACATCCCACACAATGAATCCTAGGAAAACGTTTCCCTTCGTATGTACATCCCACACAGTCATTAAACGAAATATGTTTCCATTTTTATGTACATCCCACACAGTCAATCCAAGAAGAACGTTTCCGTTCGTATATACATCCCACACGACGAGTCCCAGAAAAACGTTTCCTACATCACACACAATTTTCCCCATCAAATCTTATGTGATAGCGTTGCCATTGCAGACGATATTAACAATTTTATCGTTTGTGTTATTGAATGCATCACGCACGGTGCGTAGGAGAAACTGTGTGACATAGGGTGTCCATCACACACACTTTTTATGCGGGAAATGTTTGCGCAAGGTGGCCTATCGCAAATAGTTTTCAAGAGGAAGTCATGCGTGATTGTTCATTGATCCAATACGTTTTCTTCCTAGAAACTGTGTGTGTTGTCTGAGGTCATCGCCCACGGTGTTTTCTCAATAACCTTTTGCAATAGAAAAATCCAATTAGTAGGCTCATTGTCCCTATTAATAATAATCAATTTATTAATCAAATCGACATTTCATATTAAGCACACAATATATTTCATTTTCGTATTACGAAAGCAGGATTTCATAATTGAAATACATTAGAGTACGACATCATATACCTTCAGCACTCAGTTACACCATATAGGCATATAGCTAGCTACCCTATTACACAACTGCACGAGCACCAAGTTTCACATGCAACATCTATAACCTTTCGAAATTAGCATCATAGACGGCACATAGATAGATGAATCTCATCTGGAAAACTGCTAAAGCAAAAGGTGAATATTGATCCTTTCATTGATGTTGAAGGCCTTTGCAACTTTAGGACAGGGTCTGTAGATGATTGATCGTCCATCCTTCGTCCTATTCAGAAAGACTTCAATATTATACTGGAGGTGTTGTATGAATACCTTCCTCGCCTCCTGACCATACAGGTGGGTTGTGAGGTAATCATTAGTGAACTACTTTGGAAAGGCCTGAAAATAGGCATATGTATAAATATCTTCTCTAGATTTGAAATGGTGCAAAGGAATAAAAAAGACAAGGTATAATAGTTAGTACCATCATGTATTGAACTGATGTCTTCTTCATTGTGTAGACAAAGATCTTGCTATTTTTTGTCGCTAGTTTCTTTATCCTAACAATCTTTCTAAGTTTCTTGACTTGACTGATATTCATGGACAATTCATTTCCACATATGCAAAAAGGGTCGAACATTTGGGTCAAAACCTCTGACAGCGGGACCTACATGTGCAAGACCAAATTGTTAAAAACCTAAATATTAGAATGCTACCTGCAATTGCATAGTAATGTGCTATTATACAAAGGAGCATGCATGTGCAACCATGATTGTAAACCCCAGTGCTTCCCATTGTTTCCCTACAATACATATAAGGTAGTTAGTGATCAGGTTAAGTGAGGGTTGACATGCTATTAGTAAAATATGTAGATGAAAAATAAACACATTGCAGATTCATTAGATTAATTCGAGCCACATGGGAAAATCATTTATCCGAACCAATCATGATTAAGAACTAGGAAATATAGCAATTGTATATATTTCTCATGTATTAAGTGCAACCAAATTTAATTTATTACTCACATACATAACAATACAAAACTGTACCCACAATAATTGGACCTCGCATTGCAGAATTGAACCAAGCAGTTAACCAAACACGACAACAAATGAACCAAACATTAACTGAGCATCACATTGCACAATATAACATACTCCTAATAGAAGATTAGACACTTAACCAAACCAAGCATGCTTAACAACTTGGAAATATAGCAATCGTATTTGTTTCTCTTTTATTTAGTACAGGCAAATTCAATTCATTTCTCACATGGTAGACAACAAAAGAATACACCAACAACAATTGAACATCGCATTGCATAATTGAACCAAACAATTAACTAAAAACCACAATAAATGAACCAAACATTAACTAAGAATCACATTGCACACTATATAACATACTAGAAGATCAAACAGTTAACCGAAGCAAGCATGCTTGACAACTTAGAAAAATAGCAATTGTATTTGTTTCTCATGTATTTTGTACAGTCAAATTCGATTTATTTCTCACAAGGAAGACAATACAAAATTGCACCCAGAAGAATTGAACATCACATTGCAGAATTGAACCGAACAGTTAACTGAACATGTCAACAAATTAAACAAACAGTTAATAAGTGAGAACCACATTGCAAGACATATAGAACATATACACTAGAGGAACAAATTTCATGGTAAAAGTATATAGGAAAATTCACTAGAATTTGTTAAGGAAAGGTAGGAGCAGCACATGCAACGGGTAAACCGAGCATGCTTAATCGGCATAGCTAGCTAACTGAACATAGATCCTTATAGTGAGCTAATAAGACAAGCTACTCCTCATCGTCAGAGATATCGATGATGATTGGCTCCTTGGACATGGAAGAGGGCGAGGCCTCCACATCATGGGTGCCCTCCTCATAGTGGTGAGTTGCTCGAGCCGCTCCGGGCACCAACCTGCTAGCTCTCGAGTTGAGGTAAGCACGAGCATGCTGAGAAAACACCTCGTAGTCTTCGTCGAAGGCACCGACGGTGGCCTCGAGAAAACGCCATGAACTGTCAACTAAAGTAGCCAACCATGTCGTGGCGTCAGTGCGCGAGGCATCGACGGTGGCCTTGACAGCGAGGTGCTCCTCCAAGATCCGGGGGTCAACACGAATGGCAGCCATCGCGACCTCATCTGTGCGTGCGGCCGCAATTTGCTTCTCCGCTGCCAAATGCTCCTTGAGCTCCTGGCTATACTGCATGCACCATGGCTTTGGCCGACACTTATTTTGGGTTAGGGTTGGTGATTTGGGTGGAAGGTGTCGTGCCGGCGGTCGGGGCATGTGGGATGTAGAAGGAGGAGGAGGATGGGGGTCAGGTGTGGATTACCTGCCTAGATCGACGAGGCTGAGCAGTGTAAAGGAGGGTCTTCAGCAAGGAGACAGCACTGCAAGTAAGGAGTGAATGTTTGAACTTGGAAAGGAAGGTAGAAACAGGGGAAATGTGGCTTTTGGTAAGGGAAAGGGGGCGGGGAGGTAGATATTTCTATGGAAGCCGAATATTTTGGCTCGGTGCAGCGAAAAAACTGGCGCACAAAGTGTCATCAGACACGGTCCCTTATTCACCACTGTGTATGATATGTGAACATCACAAATGATTCATATAGCTTACTGCTTACCCCGTGTGTGATGAGTTTGAACGTGCAAATTGTGGTCCGAATTTCCCTGGTTACAGTGGTCATTGATACGTCTCCAACGTATCTATAATTTTTTATTTTTCCATGCTGTTATATTATCATTCTTGAATGTTTTACAATCATTGTATAGGAACTTTATATCATTTTTTGGGACTAACCTATTGACATAGTGCCCAGTGCCAGTTGCTGTTTTCTGCTTGTTTTTTACATCGCAGGAAATCAATATCAAACGGAGTTCAAACACAACGAAACTTTTTGTGGATTTTTTTGGACCAGAAGACATCCAGTGGGCCAAGAAAGTACCTGAGGGGTGCTCCGAGGGAAGGGCAACCCACCAGGGTGTGCCTGGGGGCCCATACGTGCCCAGGTGGGTTGTGCCCACCTCGGTGGCCTACCGCACCACCTCTTTGCTCTATAAATACCCCAATATTCCAGAAACCCTAGGGGAGTCGATGAAAATCAATTCCAGCTGCCGCAAGTTCCAGAACCACCAGATCCAAGCTAAACACCATCACAGAGGGGTTCATCATCCTCATTGGTGCCTCTTGGATGATGCGTTATTAGTTCATTGTAGACCTACGGGTCCGTAGTTAGTAGCTAGATGGCTTTCTCCCTCCCTCTCTCTCTCTCTCTCTCTCTCTCTCTCTCTCTCTCTCTCGATTCTCAATACAATGGTCTCTTAGAGATATATTTGATGTAACTCTTTTGCGGTTTGTTTGTTGGGATCCAATGAACTTTGAGTTTATGATCATATCTATGTTTTTATCCATGAAAGTTATTTGAGTCTTTTGATCTCTTATATGCCTCATATTTATTCTTTGAATCTTTGGTTTAGTTAGGCTGACTAAATCGATTTTTCTTGCAATGGGAAGAGGTGGTTTGTAATGGGTTCGATCTTACAGTGCTTGATCCCAGTGACAGAAGGGGCACCGACACGTATGTATCGTTGCTATTAAGGATAACAAGATGGGGTCTATTTCTACATAAATAGATCTTGTCTACATCATGTCATCGTTCTTATTGCATTATTCCATTTCTCCATGAACTTAATACACTAGATGCATGCTGGCAGTAGTTGATGTGTGGACTAATAGTTGTAGATGGAGGCAGGAGTCGGTCTACTAATCTTGGGCGTGATGCCTATATAATGATCACTGCCTGGATATCGTCATAATTATTTGAAGTTCTATCAATTGCCCAACAGTAATTTGATTACCCACCATATGCTATTTTTCTTGAGAGAAGCCACTAGTGAAATCTACGGCCCCCAGGTCTCTTCTTTATCATATTTGCCTTCGAGATCTATTTTTATTTGCTTTTATTTTCAGATCTATTAATCCAAAAATACAAAAAATATCTTGCTGCAATTTTTAGTTATTTATTTTATCTCGTGTTCCTGCGAGATCTATTTATCCAATCTACTACAATTTTACCTATCTTTTTACCCATGAGGGATTGACAACCCCTCTCTTATGTCGGGTTGCAAATATTTGTTATTTGTGTGTAGGAGCTCTTTAGGTGGTGTTGCATGGTTCTTCTACTGGTTCGATAACCTTGGTACCATCACTGAGGGGAATACCTACCGTTGCTGTGCTGCATATCCCTTCCTCTTTGGGGAAATACCAACGTAGTTCAGGCAAACATCAAAAGGAATTTCTGGCGCCGTTACCGGGGAGACATCATCAACATCTACCAGGTTCCTAATCACAAATCTCATCTCCTTGCAATTTACATTATTTGCCATTTGCCTCTCATTTTCCTCTACCCCACTTCACAAAAATTTGCCGTTTTCTTCGCCCTCTTTTTCGTTCGCTGTTTCTTGTCAGATCTCTCTTTTGGTTGAACTTGTCACCATGAGTGACTTTGGTATGGCAGAAACGGATGATGACCTAACTCCTAAAATGGAACGATCTGGCACTCTGGATGCTAAAACTTTTGTTTTGGGGCAAGGGAATGTTATGTGAAAAGAACATATCCAAGAATTTTTCAATCGAGTCGAAAATTTAACTCTTGATGATGCTCATATACTTAAGAGAACAAAATCTTATGCAGAAGCTATTTCAGCACTAGTTCTGAAACTTGAAAACAAATTTATTCATACCCATCCTACCTTGCAAAGATTGTTCTATGATTTACCCGTTATAAAGAATCCTAAAGCTAAAAATTTAGCCACTCTTGTTCTCATGAATGAATTTGACTACATAATACGGGAAACTAGGGAAATCTTTGATTTTATGGTATGAATCATGAAAAACCCGTGATTGATGAAATTATTTATAATAGTGATTATGCGTTAAGACATTTGCTTGGGACTAATCAAATCTTTGATGAGAATCTTAAAAAGCAAGTCTCTGTTTTAGATATAATCCAACAAGTTTTCAATGATGTTAGCCAACATTATTCTTGGATTGTTGCCGGAAATCAAAGGGGATACGATGATAAACAACTGGATAGTGCTAAGGTCTCTATGGATGAGGTGTTTTATGTTGTCTTTGCAAAACCACCTGACAAAAACACCTCCTATGGATCTAGAAACAAAGATGACAACACTTAGATCCTTCACATTATGCCTAGCTAGGGGAGTAAAATGATAGCGCTCGTTGGGAGGCAACCCAACTTGTATCTTTTTGCTTTTGATTTTCTTGTTGTTTCTATGCCTTTGATTAGATGTGTTTTTGTGGTCTAATTTAGTGTTTGTGCCAAGAAAGCCTTTGGGATGATTTGGGAGATAGTTGATTTGATGTTGTTGAAAAACATAAACTTTTGCGCTCAAAAAAAATAATTTCTTAAATCACAGGAATGTGATTTTGCTATGAATTTTTAACACAAGATTGATATACGAATTGCCCACATTGTCCTAATTTTTCAGAATTTTTGGAGTTAAATAAGTATATGAAGTTCCCTGATTACTACAAACTATTCGGTTTTTGACATATTCTGTTTTTGTTGTGTTATGTGCTTGTTTTGATGATTCTATGTTTTCCTTTGAAGAGTTTTTGCCATGGAAAAGTTAAAATACAGCAAATATAATACAATAACAAAATATGAATGGGTTTGCAACAGTACTTAAAGTAGTGATTTTCTTTCTTATACTAACGGATCTCATGAAGGTTTTGTTGAGTTTTGTGTGATTGAAGTTTTCAAGTTTTGGGTGAGATTGCGATGGATGAAGGAATAATGATTAGCAAAAGGCTAAGCTTGGGGATGCCCGAGGCACCCCAAGATAATATTCAAGAAGTATCAAGCAACTAAGCTTGGGGATGCCCCCGAGTGGCATCCCCTCTTTCTTCTAACGACCATCAGTATTTTACTTGAAACTATATTTTTATTCATCACATATTATGAGTTTTGCTTGGAGCATCTTGTATTATATGAGTCTTTGCTTGTTTTGCTTTGTGTTTTAAGTCATCTATCCTTGCTAGACACACCTAGTAGAGGGAGCCAAAATTATGCTATCACTTGTTAGAATTGCTCTGTATGCTTCACTTAAATCTTTATGAGCTATGGAATTGCCCTAGTACTTCACTTATATCTTTTTGAGCATGGTGTGCTTTACTATTTTTGAAGAAATGATCTTATGCTTCACTAAGATTTATTTGAGAGTAGTAAAAAATTTAAGAAATTCTCTCTTTCTTCACTTAAATTATTTTGAGAGAAGAAAATTTTTATGCTCATGATCTTCAGTTATATTTGTTTGAGCTATCAAAAGCAACATATGAAATTAGTCCCAAAGTGATAGATATCCAAGAGGGATATAATAAAATCTTTCATGAAGATCATTGGACAAAATAAACTTGATTCTTTGTAATAGTTTTGAGATATGATGATAGTGATATGTGAGTCATGTTGATGAGTAATTATGCTTTAGTAAGAATATTGGTGTTAAGGTTTGTGATTCCCTATGCAAGCACGGAAGTCAATAGTTATGCAATGAAATTACATCCTACTTGTGGTGCATTATTCTGTGTTAGTTATGCTTAGTGCTCGCTTATGAGATTTTTCGTCTCTTGGTTGGATGTTGATGTCTACTACACAACCTTCTTCTTGTAGACGCTGTTGGGCCTCCAAGTGCAGAGGTTTGTAGGACAATAGAAAATTTCCCGCAAGTGGATGACCTAAGGTTTATCAATCCTTGGGAGGCATATGATGAAGATGGTCTATCTCAAACAACCCTGCAACCAAATAACAAAGAGTCTCTTGTGTCCCCAACACACCCAATACAATTTTAAAACATTATAACCGGGCACCCTAGGAGCTACCTCAGGCTATCAACCTTCGAATCCGTCCGATTTCACGTTATGGCTGTCCCTGGCCATTGGATGCACATTATTTTTTTTGATCGCTCCCGTCCCCGCAGCTTAAAGAGGGCAGCTACTCCCGTAACTTTTTCTGACTAACGTGGTTAACTGAGCCAAACGACCCATCTGTCCGCTGAAGAGAAAGATCAGTCCGAAAAGCACCAAACCGATCAGTCATGGGCGATTGGGGTGGTCGCTAACCCTATGGTCCCTATCCAAGGCCAACGGCGATGGCGGCGGTGAGATGAGACGTTATCGGAGACTCGGAGTTCGAGCCCGTGCTGCTATTCGTAAAAGCGTGTCTGTGTCCATCCAGTCCCAATTTGAGGCGCACAGAGGAGCGGCCGTCGGCCAGCCGTGTGCCCGATGCGAAGCGCTGGATTGGATTGACCGGAGGTGAGGAGCGACCGGACCGGGTGGAGTCGCGGGAGCAAACCCTAGCATGGCGGCCGATGCTGGACGGGAGCGGCGGTGCCTCTCCCGCGACCTTCACCTCTAGCGGTGGAGCCAACCACGACTTCCATTCACGCCTTGTGGTCGCCCCTTGCAGTCGGAGAAGGAAAGGGGTGCGGTGGCGGCGGCAAGGACGATAAGGTTGGCAAGGAGACGAAGAAGGTGCCCCCGCTCCCCGTGTTCACATCCGTGCTCAATATTGATATGTCTCGTGGCTTATGTTCTAGCAAACCGCTTAAGGAGGAGAAGGGCAGAACGCCACATACAGTTAAATGCTTTCATGGTGTCCCTTTCAATGTATTGTTTCTCGGCGGATTCTACCGTTCTATGTGGTCACAGTGCGCAGGCGGCTCTTCCTGGCGTCATGGAGTTCAAGAGAGAGGAAGGAGGACATGTCGATCGTGATGCGCACTGCACGTACACAACGGATGCTGGTTAGTATACCAGTCCATTCACCTTGCTATTTAATTTAGATGCATGCTTTTTATCTTTTAGTTTTATCAGAAAATGTTATTATGAGATACCGCTGATTAATGAAGCTTAAATTCAATCTTTGATTGACCTATTTCAACCGTCGAAAATATATTCTTAGCTATCATAAAGTTGTTGGCGTTTATTGCATATGCCTCATCTACCATGGTTTATCCAGTTCTATTTTTGGCTTCAGATAGATGCTATTCTCACTGCCAACAGACTGTTTGTTTAAGTCCTTCCAATAAGTAATTTATATTAATTTAGTAGAGCTACTTTTAAAGATGATTGTTTTCGCATGTTTGTTCTCACTGGGAAGAAAGCAAGATCTTTATACGTACATGTTTGCATTTTCCCATGTGAGGACACTTCTGTGGGCGTTAACGTGTACAAAGGAATGTTGTCCTTCTCGAAAGAATTTTTTTGGTAAAGAACTTTGCTAAAGTCATATGCAAACTCTGTCAATGTATGCAAGGAGCGTGGCAAGGCCCATGCGTGTGCGTTGGTTGTTTGGGACCCTGCATGGAGTGGTATGCTTGGTGATGCTCACAAGATCAACCAAGAAATCCTGAAAAAATGCGCATCAACTGTTCAATTTATGCATATAGAGGCTCTTCGTAAGATAGAAGTTGATATTATTCATATGTTGTCTTAACCATGCTTTCCTGATCAGCAAAGAAATCCTGAAAAAATGTGCATCTTCTATTCAATTTATGCATATAGAGGCTCTTCGTAAGATAGAAGATGATTTTCTTCATATAATCATGCTTTCCTGATCAGCCAAGAAATACTGAAAAAAAGCGCATATACTGTTCAATTTATGCATAAAAGGCTCTTTGTAAGATAGAAGATGATGTTCTTCATATGTCGCCTTCATGCTTTCCGGAAAAGCATAAGCATATATAGCTGACATCACCGTATATAGGTCTGGTTTATTATTGTGATCTCTGTCGTACCTATGTGCAGCTCTTTTTTAGCTAATCCTTGTTTTGCAGGCCTCAATGTGGTTCAATTCAATAAAAATAATGTACCCTATAGCATTTGTTCAATGTGACAGAACAACATCCGAGAGGGTCAGTGCTAGACCAATAGGTGTCTCTACGAGTCTGCAGATTATGTTACCCTATGATATGATCCTCCATGGAGGGAAATTTATCTTCATGTGTCACAAAAAACAGGTTTGATCGGTGCTAATGGGGTTGCTGCTATGAGTAGTCTCTTTAGAGCTAACTGTACGGACTTTGAGACAGATTCTTTTTGTGAAATGCTGCCTTCTGAAGGAGGTGCTCACAGATCGATTCCTTGTTTCAAAAAAATATCATCTAACTATGATCATGCTTTTAGACGTTCTGCTTTAGCAGTGATGCAGGTTATCCCTTTTTGCAAGAAAGGTTATTTCGCTGCTCATGTCTTTATGTGGCTGGGCTCTCTCAAGCAACAGGAGACACACATTTCGGCAGGGAATCACAAAGCTTTCAGCAGTGATGTCCAATAGGCTATTGTGAAACCCAGCAAAATTGGATAGGGATGCCAAGCTGCTGATTTTCTGTCAGGTAAAACAATTGTTCATGCAAATGTATGTTCAGCTTTATTTTGTTGTTACAATGTTGAATTTTCTTTTAATTCGGTGTTCTCCTTACCGACGTTCTTTCCTGAGGACTGTCTCAGCTTTGGATAAACATCTATTATGTTCTCCGAGGAATAAGTAATAGCCCCATCGTGCTTCTAATATGTTATTCCTTTGTTGTTATTATGGTAGTACGAACCCAGTTTGTTGTTTGGTTTATCTAAATATAAGAGAACATGGTTTCCATCATTTTAAATTACAGAACATGTTAGCTTAACTATGGGCTACAATATATAGGTAAAATGTGTATACACTGTGACAAAGGTTTCTGTGAATTCTGCCATCTTTTGTCCAGACTACTCTGTCATGCTAACAAAATGCTGGAAGGGTAATGCTTCGTATGATCAGCAAGCATGCCCGCCTGAATTGGGCGCCATGTTTCGTTGCAATAAAGGACTTTCTGATACACTTGAAAAGTAGCTTATAAAATCGACACAAGAGTTTAATAATTGATTTATAAAGGACTTTGTGCGTTTAGAGTTTGACAATGATAGACAACGGAGGAATGACCACGATCACTCTACTTTGTTGCTTCAACTTGCACTACAATAATGATATGCCAAATTATTAGCATTATTATTTGGAATAAAGAATTTTAGGCGCCATTTATTTCTTCTTACATTAGTATTTGGAATAAACATTCCCTTGATTTTTAAGGTATTTATATGAATAGTATTTCAAATTGCATGGTCCTTCCATTTCTAGAATTATCTTTTCCTTGCATTATATTTTAGAATAAACAGCTCTTGCATTTTATATTTTTTTGCCAAATGGATTCTCCTACTATATATGCTTGCCTTATTCAGAACATGTACAGCAATGTGTCATGAGCATATGGCATCGTTGCATCTTATTTGGTAGTGTAGAAATTTATCACAATATTCCCCTTTATGATGCATATTTAATTTAGTCCAGTTTAGTCCTCGGATATGTTCATCTTCTTGTTCATCAGATTTGATGAGAGACTGATGCTGCTGCGACCATAAGTGCCGGTGATTTTTGTACATGCATCGAACCAACTAAAGCAAACATTGAATGTGTAACTTCTTCCTAGGTAAGAATAATGCGTGCTCATGTTCGCATAGTTTTTATATAGTAAGTTTGTAATGTACATGACCAAGTGGGGCCACATCACTCACCAAATAGTATTTGTTGCCTCTTGGTTTGTGTTATTTATACAAAATTTTCATTTGTATTGATCTGAATAGAAAGGTCTCATTTGCATTTTGGTTCCGTATATGTAGTACTTCCACTGATCTTTTTTCCTATACAAACATACAGGGCGCAAGCATTGGGAGAATCAAAATCACCAAAGGTTGAAGGAGCTCATCCATCCAGTGAGAGCATTGCAGCTTCCCACATGCCATTTATTAATCCATCTGTTTTAATTGCGTCAGATACTCCGTCCTTCAATTTTATTACCAATGTCACTTACACATATGTAATTAAGAGAAAATAGGACTTTGCAAGGATGTCACACTACTATTATTTCGATTTGTTTTGCTGAGAAGCTTTATCAAGATTACTATAGTGATCAGTTTCATGGAGTGCCATTTGTTTACACTTTCCTTGCACAGTCACCTGTTGGCACATTCATGGTCATGAAATGCCTATGTTGTAGATTTATGATCCAATTTATGACTTGCTAGAAAAAACTTGTTGACATGGAACTAAGAGGATGACCAATATGACCCAGAAAATATAGATGATGATAGCTATATAAAATAATAAATATTGGTGTAGGTTCAGAAGTTCTTTCACTGGAAATAGAAATCCAGTTCTTCCATGTCTATCTGTTTGTAAAATTATTATCACTTTATTGGAAAAATAGACGGGTGCAGCAACGCGCGCCAATCATGATCTAGTGGTAAATTGTATAGGTGCACTAGTTCGGCGAAAAGATGGTGATACAAGTGCAATATGGATGGTAGATATAGGTTTTTGTAATATGAAATTCTAAAAATAACAAGGTAGCAAGTAACAAAAGTGAGCAAAAACGGTATTGCAATGCTTAGAAACAAGGCCTGGGGTTCATACTTTCACTAGTGCAAGTTCTCTCAACAATAATAACATAATTGGATCATATAACTATCCCTCAATGTGCAACAAAGAGTCACTCCAAAGTCACGAATAGCGGAGAACAAACGAAGAGATTATTGTAGGGTACGAAACCACCTCAAAGTTATTTTTTCCGATCAATCCATTGGGCTATTCCTATAAGTGTCACAAACAATCCTAGAGTTTGTAGTAAACTAAAACCTTAAGGCACACATCAACCAAAACCCTAATGTCACCTAGATACTCCAATGTCACCTCAAGTATCCGCGGGTATGATTATAGGATATGCATCACACAATCTCAGATTCATCCATTCAAACCAACACAAAGAACTTCAAAGAGTGCCCCAAAGTTTCTACCGGAGAGTCAAGACGAAAACATGTGCCAACCCTATGCATAAGTTCACAAGGTCACTGAACCCGCAAGTTGATCACCAAAACATACATCAAGTGGATCACATGAATATCCCATTGTCACCACAGATAAGCACATGCAAGACATACATCAAGTGTTCTCAAATCCTTAGAGACTCAATCTGATAAGATAACTTCAAAGGGAAAACTCAATCCATTACAAGAAAGTAGAGGGGGAGAAACATCATAAGATCCAACTATAATAGCAAAGCTCGCGGTACATCAAGATCATGCCATATCGAGAAGACGAGAGAGAGAGAGATCAAACACATAGCCACTGGTACATACCCTCAGCCCCGAGGGTGAACTACTCCCTCCTCGTCATGGAGAGCGCCGGATGATGAAGATGGCCACCGGCAGGGTGCCGAAACAGGGTCCTGATTGGATTTTGCTGGCTACAGAGGTTTGCAGCCGCGGAACTCCCGATCTATGTTTCTTTCCGGGGGTTTCTGTATTTATAGAAATTTTTGGCGTCGGTTTCACGTTAGGGGGTGACGGTGTCCTGGACTAGGGGGTACTCACCACGTCGTTTCCCGATCAGTTGGATTGGGCCGAGGACCCCATGGCCGTATACTCATGGGCCAGTCCGGACAGTTGCCGCATACAAGGAAGATTCCACAAGACTTGGTGGTCAAGACAAGGACTCCTCCCCCATCGGCGTATTCGGCTAGGACTCTTGTTACCCTAGGCCTATGGTACATTATATAAACCAAGGCTAGGCTAGTCGATAGATGTTTATGACATTACTTATCATACCTCTACGGTTTAGACCACAACATATGATCTCGAGGTAGATCAACTCTTGTAACCTCTATATTCATTATAGTCAATCAAGAAGCATGTAGGGTATTATCTCATCAAGAGAGCCCGAAGCTAGGTAAAATCCCGTGTTCATGTTACCATTGGTCCTAAGACGCACTGCTTGGGACCCCCTACCCGAGATCCACCGGTTTTGATACCGACATTGGTGCTTTCATTGAGAGTTCCCCTGTGTGATCGGCGAAAGGATCAATGGCTCGACTGCAGGTCAACTGCGACGTCGGTTTCTTCGTCACCAGTTCGACTGGTCACCTTGGCTTGACCGAGGACTGCGCCCTACCTCCGATCGTCATGTTCGGATGAGGGCCTTCATCAACATCAACTCTGATCTCTATCAAGATCATGGAGGAGTCATCCATGGAGCTCGGGGGCTCAACGTCAACATTGCCCTCGGGCGTCCGTGCTGTTTTTCTGGACAACAAACACGTATCCGCCGCCACCGCCTCCTCGAGTGTCGCCTAAACGATTGCTTTGGTGGAATTATGCGGAATTAAGTCTAAAACAACCGTGCCAAAGTTTCGTCGAGTTCCGATGGAGGAATCTTCAACAATCTCTGATATACCGGAGCCCTGTTGAATCTGGACGAGAATTCGGACGAGTTTGGAGCGGGGTGTCCAGCATCTAGCTCGGACGTCCTTTGGAGGATCCAACTGTTGATCGGCTGCGGAATTCCCATATTTACCACCTCCCAAATATTCAGCTCGATCCGACCGTCCAAACTCCGAGAAACTTACGATTGGTGTATCACTTTTCGGATCTGTTTTCTGCGTGAGAACGAATCCGACCCGAGTTCATCTTCTTTATGAACGGGATTTGGGACATTCTTTTGAAGGAAGTTTTTGTATGGGGTATTGTGTTTTATTCTCAAACACATCCCATGAATATTAAAAGTATTTTTACAATACGATCTTCACCATCGCGCCGGTGCCAAACCGGCTCGACAACATCACTCCATGACGGCCGACCTGCGCTAGACGCGTCGCCGCTTTGTTAAGCCGAGCTCAACTTCTTCGGATCATCATCTCGGCCAGCCGAACAACAGTTCGGCATCGTGAAGGATAAATCTTCACCAACATCACCGCTACACGGATTACATGGAGCGGGCACACTTGCATGGCTGCACTGTTTCCTCTTCGAGCCAATGTCCGTCACGCCGAACTACTTCAACACCTCGGCTGACATGGCAGCTGCAACAACTCCCCGCCGGCCTGCTCCGTCTCCTCGGCTAGACCGGGGACTTGGCTATTTCTTCATCAACTTACTTCAGAGACTTCGGCGTCACCAGCCGACCAGCTTCATCACATTAGCTGGACCATGGGCTTCGCCGTGGCGAGCCAACCTTTGCCAGGATCGCCATGCCATCACTTCATCACCCATCAGGCAATGGGTGTGCGAATCGAGTCCCAATTTTGGGAGTAACCTTTCTTTGGACTGCTACAACAAATAAACCAGGTGCTATTAATCCCAGCAATTTTTGCTTGTTTGGGTTTATTTTTTCCAAGGAATTATTACTCTGCTTTGTTCTATCATCTATACACAGGCCTATCAAATGGTGGCCGCATTAACGACGGTCGCATGGTGGTTCGGCCAGTTTCCGCACATAGTTCGGCGAACGCCGTATCCGGAACTCGGGCCGACCTGTGAATTCGGGCTTTGTCACGCCTTCACTGCGTCACGCCGACGCCCTGCATCAACACTGACCTCGACACTCAGGCTGTATCTCTTTCATTATTTACTTCACTTAAATTAAATAAGTAGAAGAATTTTTTTATACAATATTATCTTTACTTGTCATTACTTTTGGTTTGCACTATTTTATCTGTGCAGCCAATCAATTCAGACTGAGCCGTGTTGTCGCCTTGGCGCGCCGACCTGCTCCATTACCGTAGCTGGACTGGGGGCTTCATCTTCTCGGAGTGCCGGACTCTCTTCTTGGCCACCTTGGGACCAGCCTGGGGGCTGGAACCCTGTCCCACATCAAGCTCGGACCGCGTCATCAATGCCGAACATATCAACCAGCTAAGTTGCTTTCATGCTCAAAAACTTTCAGTCTTAAATTTTGTTCGGTTTGAACAAGCATTGTACTTTTTTGGCAAAAAGTTGCTTGTGAAAAACTTCCCTGTCCAAACTTTGTTTGTGACACACATATTCAAATACCCCGTTTATTTGGGGGCTCACTTGATGGAGCTTTTCCTCTTGCATATGATTATACTTGTACGGCTTTGTTCCTTGTTCGTGTATTACGCCACAATATTGACTTAAGTTGTTCCACAAGCTGGGTTGCCTGGCTCCTGTGCTTACCCCTACGTTCTCGATTGTTCGGCTAGGGAGTAAAGGGAGCACCTCTGCGATTGTCACGATTGGTTCATCCGAGCCAGACCTCAGACTGGGTGAAGCCGAAAGCTAGCGCTCTTACTGTTTTCAACAATGGTCGGCACACAACGGAACTCATGAGTACAAAAAATCTATGGCACAAGTCTCATAATGACAATGAGCACCGAAGAAAGGTATCGGTGTTGGGGAACGTTGCAGAAAATAAATTTATTTCCTACGGTTTCACCAAGATCCATCTATGAGTTCATCTAAGCAACGAGCGATAGGAGAGAGATGCATCTACATACCACTTTGTAGATCGCGTGCGGAAGCGTTCAAGAAAACGGGGTTGAGGTAGTCATTCTCGTCGTGATCCTATCATCGGAGATCCTAGCGCCGAACGGACGACACCTCCGCGTTCAACACACGTACGGTCAGCGTGATGTCTCCTCCATCTTGATCCAGCAAGGGGGAAGGAGAGGTTGATGAAGATCCAGCAGCACGACGGCGTGGTGGTGGATGCAGCAGAACTCCGGCAGGGCTTCGCCAAGCTATTGCGGGAGGAGGAAGAGGTGTAGCAGGGGGAGGGAGGCGCCAAGACACAGGGTGCGGCTGCCCTCCCTCCCCCTCCTTTATATAGGCTCCCAGGGGGGGCGCCGGCCCTGGGAGATCTAATCTCCCAAGGGGGGTGGCGGCCAAGCGGGGTGGAGTGCCCCCCAAGGCAAGTGGGGCGCGCCCCCCACCTAGGGTTTCCAACCTTAGGCGCAGGAGGGGCCCAGGGGGGCGCACCAGCCCACTAGGGGCTGGTTCCCCTCCCACTTTAGCCCACGGGGCCCTCCGGGATAGGTGGCCCCACCTGGTGGACCCCCGGGACCCTTCCCGTGGTCCCGGTACAATACCGGGTGACCCCGAAATTTCCCGATGGCCGAAACAGCACTTCCTATATATAATTCTTTACCTCCGGAACATTCCGGAACTCCTCGTGACATTCAGGATCTCATCCGGGACTCCGAACAACATTCGGTTTGCTGCATACTCATATTCATACAACCCTAGCGTCACCGAACCTTAAGTGTGTAGGCCCTACGGGTTCGGGAGACATGCAGACATGACCGAGACGGCTCTCCGGTCAATAACCAACAGCGGGATCTGGATACCCATGTTGGCTCCCACATACTCCTCGATGATCTCATCGGATGAACCACGATGTCGAGGATTCAAGCAACCCCGTATACTATTCCCTTTGTCAGACGGTATGTTACTTGCCCGAGATTCGATCGTCGGTATCCCAATACCTCGTTCAATCTCGTAACCGGATAGTCACTTTACTCGTACCGTAATGCATGATCCCGTGACCAGACACTTGGTCACTTTGAGATCATTATGATGATGCACTACCGAGTGGGCCCAGTGATACCTCTCCGTAATACGGAGTGACAAATCCCAGTCTCGATCCGTGTCAACCCAACAGACACTTCCGGAGATACCTGTAGTGCACCTTTATAGTCACCCAGTTATGTTGTGACGTTTGGTACACCCAAAGCACTCCTACGGTATCCGGGAGTTACACGATCTCATGGTCTAAGGAAGAGATACTTGACATTGGAAAAGCTCTAGCAAAACGAACTACATGATCTTGTGCTATGCTTAGGATTGGGTTTTGTCCGTCACATCATTCTCCTAATGATGTGATCCCGTTATCAACGACATCCAAATGTCCATAGTCAGGAAACCATGACTATCTGTTGATTAACGAGCTAGTCAACCAGAGGCTTACTAGGGACATGTTGTGGTCTAAATATTCACATGTGTATTACGATTTCCGGATAATACAATTATAGCATGAATAAAAGACAACTATCATGAACAAAGAAATATAACAATAATCCTTTTATTATTGCCACTAGGGCATATTTCCAACAGTCTCCCACTTGCACTAGAGTCAATAATCTAGTTACATTGTGATGAATCGAACACCCATAGAGTTCTAGTGTTGATCATGTTTTGCTCGCGGAAGAGGTTTAGTCAACGGATCTGCGACATTCAGATCCGTATGTACTTTGCAAGTATCTATGTCTCCATCTTGAACATTTTCACGGATGGAGTTGAAACGACGCTTGATGTGCCTGGTCTTCTTGTGAAACCTGGGCTGCTTGGCAAGGGCAATAGCTCCAGTGTTGTCACAGAAGAGAGTGATTGGCCCCGACGCATTGGGTATGACTCCTTGGTCGGTGATGAACTCCTTCATTCATATTGCTTCATGCGCTGCCTCCGAGGCTGCCATGTACTCCGCTTCACATGTAGATCCCGCCACGACGCTCTACTTGCAACTGCACCAGCTCACTGCTCCACGATTCAACATATACACGTATCCGGTTTGTGACTTAGAGTCATCCAGATCTGTGTCAAAGCTAGCGACGACATAACCCTTTACGACGAGCTCTTCATCACATCCATAAACGAGAAACATGTCGTTTGTCCTTTTCAGGTACTTCAGGATATTCTTGACCGCTGTCCAGTGTTCCTTGCCGGGATTACTTTGGTACCTTCCTACCAAACTTACGGCAAGGTTTACATCAGGTCTGGTACACAGCATGGCATACATAATAGATCCTATGGCTGAGCCATAGGGGATGACACTCATCTCTTCTTTATCTTTTGCTATGGTTGGGCATTGAGCCGAGCTCCATCTCACACCCTGTAATACAGGCAAGAACCCTTTCTTGGACTGATCCATTTTGAACTTCTTCAAAACCTTATCAAGGTATGTGCTTTGTGAAAGACCTATGAGGCATCTCAATCTATCCCTATAGATCTTGATGCCTAATATGTAAACAGCTTCTCCAAGGTCCTTCATTGAAAAACACTTATTCAAGTAGGCCTTAATGATGTCCAAGAATTCTATATCATTTCCCAACAAAAGTATGTCATCTACATATAATATGAGAAATGCTACAGAGCTCCCACTCACTTTCTTGTAAACGCAGGCTTCTCCATAAGTCTGCATAAACCCAAACACTTTGATCATCTCATCAAAGTGAATGTTCCAACTCTGAGATGCTTGCACCAGCCCATAAATGGATCGCTGGAGCTTGCATACTTTGTTAGCATTCTTAGGATCGACAAAACCTTCCGGCTGCATCATATACAACTCTTCCTTAAGATAACCGTTAAGGAATGCCGTTTTGACGTCCATCTGCCATATCTCATAATCATAGTATGCGGCAATTGCCAACATGATTCGGACGGACTTAAGCTTCGCTACGGGAGAGAAAGTCTCATCGTAGTCAACCCCTTGAACTTGTCGATAACCCTTAGCGACAAGTCGAGCTTTATAGACGGTGACATTACCATCCGCGTCCGTCTTCTTCTTAAAGATCCATTTGTTTTCTATCGCTCACCGATCATCGGGCAAGTCAGTCAAAGTCCATACTTTGTTTTCATACATGGATTCTATCTCGGATTGCATGGCTTCTAGCCATTTGTTGGAATCTGGGCCCGCCATTGCTTCTTCATAGTTCGAAGGTTCACCATTGTCTAACAACATGATTTCTAGGACAGGGTTGCCATACCACTCTGGTGTGGAACGTGTCCTTGTGGACCTACGAAGTTCAGTAGCAACTTGATCCGAAGTACCTTGATCATCACCATTAATTTCCTCTCCAGTCGGTGTAGGCACCACAGGAACATTTTCCTGAGCTGCACTACTTTCTGGTTCAAGAGGTAGTACTTCATCGAGTTCTACTTTCCTCCCACTTACTCCTTTCGAGAGAAACTCTATTTCCAGAAAGGATCCGTTCTTGGCAACAAAGATATTGCCTTCGGATCTAAGGTAGAAGGTATACCCAATGGTTTCCTTGGGGTATCCTATGAAGACGCATTTTTCCGACTTGGGTTCGAGCTTTTCAGGTTGAAGTTTCTTGACATAAGCATCGCATCCCCAAACTTTTAGAAACGACAGCTTAGGTTTCTTCCCAAACCATAATTCATACGGTGTCGTCTCAACGGATTTAGATGGTGCCCTATTTAAAGTGAATGTAGCTGTCTCTAGGGCGTATCCCCAAAATGATAGCGGTAAATCGGTAAGAGACATCATAGATCGCACCATATCCAATAGAGTGCGATTACGACGTTCGGACACACCGTTACGCTAAGGTGTTCCAGGCGGCGTGAGTTGTGAAACGATTCCACATTTCCTTAAGCGCGTACCAAATTCGTGACTTAAATATTCTCCTCCATGATCTGATCTTAAGAATTTTATTTTTCGGTCACGTTGATTCTCTACTTCATTCTGAAATTCCTTGAACTTTTCAAAGGTCTCAGACTTGTGTTTCATCAAGTAGACATACCCATATCTACTTAAGTCATCAGTGAGAGTGAGAACATAACGATATCCTCCGCAAGCCTCAACGCTCATTGGACCACACACATCAGTATGTATGATTTCCAATAAGTTGGTTGCTCGCTCCATAGTTCCGGAGAACGGAGTCTTGGTCATTTTGCCCATGAGGCATGGTTCGCATGTGTCAAATGATTCATAATCGAGAGACTCTAAAAGTCCATCAGCATGGAGCTTCTTCATGCGCTTAACACCAATGTGACCAAGGCGGCAGTGCCACAAGTATGTGGGACTATCGTTATCAACTTTACATCTTTTGGTATTCACACTATGAATATGTGTAACATTACGTTCGAGATTCATTAAGAATAAACCATTGACCATCGGGGCATGACCATAAACCATATCTCTCATATAAATAGAACAACCATTATTCTCGGATTTAAATGAGTAGCCATCTCGTATTAAACGAGATCCAGATACAATGTTCATGCTCAAACTTGGCACTAAATAACAATTATTAAGGTTTAAAACTAATCCCGTAGGTAAATGTAGAGGTAGCGTGCCGACGGCGATCACATCGACCTTGGAACCATTCCCAACGCGCATCGTCACCTCGTCCTTCGCCAGTCTCCGCTTATTCCGTAGCTCCTGCTATGAGTTACAAATATGAGCAACGGCACCGGTATCAAATACCCAGGAGTTACTACGAGTACTGGTAAGGTACACATCAATTACATGTATATCACGTATACCTTTAGTGTTGCCGGCCTTCTTGTCCGCTAAGTATTTGGGGCAGTTCTGCTTCCAGTGACCCTTCCCTTTGCAACAAAAGCACTCAGTCTCAGGCTTGGGTTCATTCTTTGACTTCTTCCCGGTGACTGGCTTACTGGGCGCGGCAACATCTTTGCCGTCCTTCTTGAAGTTCTTCTTACCCTTGCCCTTCTTGAACTTAGTGGTCTTATTGACCATCAACACTTGATGTTCTTTCTTGATTTCAACCTCTGCTGACTTCAGCATTGAAAATACTTCAGGAATGGTCTTTACCATCCCCTGCATATTGTAGTTCATCACAAAGCTCTTGTAGCTTGGTGGGAGCGACTGAAGGATTCTGTCAATGACCGCCTCATTCGGGAGGTTGATCTCCAGCTGGGACAGGCGGTTGTGCAACCCAGACATTTTGAGTATGTGCTCACTGACAGAACTGTTTTCCTCCATCTTACAACTATAGAACTTGTCGGAGACTTCATATCTCTCGACCCGGGCATGAGCTTGAAAAACCATTTTCAGCTCCTCGAACATCTCATATGCTCCGTGTTGCTCAAAACGCTTTTGGAGTCCCGGTTCTAAGCTGTAAAGCATGCCGCACTGAACGAGGGAGTAATCATCAGCACGTGACTGCCAAACATTCATAACGTCTTGGTTCTCTGGGATGGGTGCTTCACCTAGCGGTTCTTCTAGGACATATGCTTTCTTGGCTGCTATGAGGATGATCCTCAGGTTTCGGACCCAGTCCGAATAGTTGCTGCCATCATCTTTCAGTTTGGTTTTCTCTAGGAACGCGTTGAAGTTCATGTTGACATGAGCGTTAGCCATTTGATCTACAAGACATATTTTGCAAAGATTTTAGACTAAGTTCATGATAATTAAGTTCATCTAATAAATTTTTTTAATGAACTCCCACTCAGATTTGACATCCCTCTAGTCATCTAAGTTTCACATGATCCGAGTCAACTAGGCCGTGTCCGATCATCACGTGAGACGGACTAGTCATCATCGGTGAACATCTCCATGTTGATCGTATCTTCCATACGACTCATGTTCGACCTTTCGGTCTCTTGTGTTCCGAGGCCATGTCTGTACATGCTAGGCTCGTCAAGTCAACCCTAAGTGTTTATGCATGTGTAAAACTGTCTTACACCCGTTGTATGTGAACGTAAGGATCTATCACACCCGATCATCACGTGGTGCTTCGAAACGACGAACTTTAGCAACGGTGCACAATTAGGGGGAACACTTTCTTGAAATTATTATAAGGGATCATCTTATTTACTACCGCCGTTCTAAGTAAACAAGATGCATAAAACATAATAAACATCACATGCAATTATATAAAGTAGTGACATGATATGGCCAATATCATATAGCTCCTTCGATCTCCATCTTCGGGGCTTCATGATCATCTTCGTCACCGGCATGACACCATGATCTCCATCATCATGATCTCCATCCTCGTGCCTCCATGAAGTTGCTCGCCAACTATTACTTCTACTACTATAGCTAACCGTTTAGCAATAAAGTAAAGTAATTACATGGCGTTAAATCATTGACACACAGGTCATACAATAATTAAGACAACTCCTATGGCTCCTGCCGGTTGTCATACTCATCGACATGCAAGTCGTGATTCCTATTACAAGAACATGATCTCATACATCACAATATATCATTCATCATTCATCACAACTTCTGGCCATATCACATCACATGAAAATTGCTGCAAAAACAAGTTAGACGTCCTCTAATTGTTGTTGCATCTTTTACGTGGCTGCAATTGGGTTCTAGCAAGAACGTTTTCTTACCTACGAATAACCACAATGTGATTTTGTCAACTTCTATTTACCCTTCATAAGGACCCTTTTCATCGAATCCGCTCCAACTAAAGTAGGAGAGACAGACACCCGCTAGCCACCTTATGCAACTAGTGCATGTCAGTCGGTGGAACCTGTCTCACGTAAGCGTACGTGTAAGGTCGGTCCGGGCCACTTCATCCCACAATACCGCTGAAGCAATAAAAGACTAGTAGTGGCAAGCAAGTTGACAAGATCTACGCCCACAACAGATTTGTGTTCTACTCGTGCAATAGAGAACTACGCATAGACCTAGCTCATGATGCCTCTGTTGGGGAACGTTGCAGAAAATAAATTTATTTCCTACGGTTTCACCAAGATCCATCTATGAGTTCATCTAAGCAACGAGCGATAGGAGAGAGATGCATCTACATACCACTTTGTAGATCGCGTGCGGAAGCGTTCAAGAAAACGGGGTTGAGGTAGTCATTCTCGTCGTGATCCTATCATCGGAGATCCTAGCGCCGAACGGACGACACCTCCGCGTTCAACACACGTACGGTCAGCGTGATGTCTCCTCCATCTTGATCCATAAAGGGGGAAGGAGAGGTTGATGAAGATCCAGCAGCACGACGGCGTGGTGGTGGATGCAGCAGAACTCCGGCAGGGCTTCGCCAAGCTATTGCGGGAGGAGGAAGTGGTGTAGCAGGGGGAGGGAGGCGCCAAGACACAGGGTGCGGATGCCCTCCCTCCCCCCTACTTTATATAGGCCCCCAGGGGGGGGGGCACC